>NC_088926.1:39897500-40005000 GCF_038396675.1 Hydra vulgaris
GTGACTTTTTTTATTCTCCGTATTTTTTGTTATATTATTATGCTAATTCTACGAACAATAAAATGCAAATAATACTTTTGTAATATTAATTGTAATTTTTTATCATTTCTTTTTTAAGGTATTGGCAGGCTTTAGTTGACTTTCCTTTTCTGGTACTTGGTGTGTTGTGACAGACTTTAAAAAGAACTCAACTGATGTTAATGCAGTCTTTATGTCGTTAACTATAAGTAATGACAATGCTGATAGAGAGTCAAACTAAAAATACTAATTATAGATAAACTTGTATTTAATTTTTTAGGTAATTTATCAAGTTAATAATGTGTTTTTATTGTTATTAGGGATTTAATCACTAATAAACCGTATTACGGGTTGCTTACTGCTAGTAAGTATAAGTGTTGTATAATCCAGCAGTGGTATAGTGTTTGATAAAGTTGCAAACACGTCGACCGCATTAAGCTTTTACTTATTATATAAGCTACGATACGATACGATTAAAACTACGATATATAATTATTAAAACAAATATTATTAACTAAAGCAGTAACATGCGCAGAATTTTTATTGTTTTTTTATGTTTGTTCTTGGCGCAGACCAAGACGTATTGTAGCCATTTTTTTTTCATATCAGTAAAAAACAAGTTCTTGCATAAAATCATTTTGTCAATCATAATTTAGTTTACTTGTTTTTATTCTATTGAAATAATAAAGTATGTTTAACTTTTTATAAAACAAAGATAAACATTAACACCATAAAAGGTAAATATTTATATAAAACAAAAAATAACGAAAAGCAACACTTTGTAAAAACGCTGTGAAGATCAGGTTGCTAAATAGTTGCGGATATTATTTCTGTTTTTTTAAGTTGAAAACGAACGCTTCAAATAAATTCGACTGTTGAAAAAAGTTTTTACAAAGTTATTTTTCAATATTTTTTTACATTTTAAAAAAGAAAACCGACATATATATCACCTCGTGTGGTTCAGGTAACTTTTTTTTTTAATACTTTTTTTGAATATTCAGCATAACATTTATATATTTAGCATAAATTAACATTTATTTCTTTAGCATTTTTTTTAAATGTAGAACTATTATTTGTTTTTGTTTGATAATCAAAAACTTTTAAATCAATTTTATGTTTTCAAACGTGAAGCATGTTTGTTTTAATAAAAGCAAAACCTTCTAAAACTATAGTTTTGTTTGTCTGATATTGTATTAGTTTGTTTCTTGTTGTATTTTATTCATGTTGATAAAAAAACCATCTTTACTTGGTTTGTGGAAGTTTAGTTACTGAGCAAATGAATAATAATTAAGCAAACGTAATAATTAAGAACTAAATATAATTAACAACTAAGAGCAAAAATATATTTTAGAGTACTCCTTTTTAAAAAGTTACCTCTGATAAAAAACTATTAACTCTGATAAAAATCTAATAAAAATTCCTAATAAAAACTCTAATAAAAATCTGTTTACACAGTTAATCTGTTTTATAAAAACATAAATAAAAGTTCATATGAGTAGTTAAATCGGAATAATAAAAAAAAATCTTGCAAAATTGAAACGGTTATAAAGCCATTAGTTTTTGTTTACATGTAATTATAATTACGTGTTAAAAATATATTATTTAAAATAAAAATTTCAAAAAATGCAGTTTGCTTCAATTTGATAAAATTCGATTATAAACACTTTACCATAAAATTTGAGACTGGCCTTAAAGTTTAATAAAAACTTAAAAAAATAAGATAAAAAAGATTTTTGATAGGGTAGTTTAAGGTAATATGAGTTCCTTAAGCAAAAATTGAAATAATTTCATAAATAATTATGCGTGGTCCAAAATTTTTGCGAATAAAAAATATTTAGGGACCACTACTTATGATCCACTTAGATATTTGGGTATCCACAATTTTTTCTTAAAAACACAGAAACTTTAAAAATATAGCAAATGTTCTCATATTACCCAGACACGTCGTTATATAAGCACTTTAGCTCAAAAAAAATAACATAATTAAGTAAAAAAATACCAACCTGACGAATAGAACTAATTTTCGGAATTTAATTCGTTATTAACAAAACTTATCATTAAAAGATCAAATTTTAGGCCACTCTTTATTGAAACCATACTACTTTGTTTATACAAAAAAAAAAAAAAAAGTTTCTGGTAAGTTTGATGGATTGTACTTTTTTTAAAGAAATGACATCTTGTTGGTTTTCAGCCAATTTTATACCGAATCGACATAGTAAGATGTTGCCAAATTGACCAAAAGATGTTCTTGGTCTCACAAGAATATTTATTAATAAAAGGTTGCAAGGGCTTTTGTAAGCACTCTTTTAAATAGATCTCTTAGTTTATCGCTTAGCCAAAAGGAACAATGTAATTTGATAAGATCCCTCATGGGGAGATTTCCATTCATACATGTAATTTTCTTTAAAATTTTGCAAGATCATTTTACTTAACAATGTTTGGTGTCAAATTTTGATCATTTGAATAATATGTACTATTAGTATGTTATTAGTTATATTGTTTATAATATTCATAAATTAAACTTAGATAAACTATAAAAATTTTCTTCATTCATTTCTTTGTTTATTAATCAGCGATTTTAGCAGCTTTATTTGGTTTATTTAAATAATAGATTTATGCTTGACACAGTAGCCCTCACCAAATTTTAGATCAATAGAAATGTCCAGGGAAACAGTTTGCGGATTCTTTTATAATTTATGCCAAAGTTAGCCTTTTAAAGTTTTTTTTTTAAGTCGTTTATTCTAAAAAATTATTATAATATAATAAAAGCTAAAATATAAATTGCAAATTTTGATGAAGAAATAAAGTTATTATCAGTGGAAGGATACTTCAGTTTCCTGCAATATTTTTTAAAGTTGGTATAACCGATAATGAGCAATAAAACTACGCTTCTGCATAAATCACGCTTCTGCATAAATTAAGTCCACTGGGAGAAAAGAATAAAAAAAGTATTAAAATTAAAAAAATTTATTTCATCACAATTAAACTAAACTAAAAGCATTCATAAAACAATACTTTTATTATTGTCATAGTATATACCAAGGCTGTGGAGTTGGATTCGGAGTCGTAGGGTCGGAGTTGCGACATTTGTAGCGGAGTCGCAAAACAAGATCGCGACTCCGACTCTAATAGTAAAACTTCTCGGTATTGCACGTGCATGTGCAAAATAATGCGAAGAAAAATAATTGTAACAAAAATACCAGGTGGCTTTAAATACATACTTCTTTAATAAAATTGTTATTTTTAATTCACACTTGTAATATCTTCATTAGTAACAGCCATTTAAATATAATAACAAAAACTTTTGTTTGTTTTTCAGAAATTTTCTTTTAGAAAGGCCGTAGTAAAGCCTTATACAAAAAAGTTTATGCTTCCTTTGTTACCGATGTTACAAATATGACCGGTGTATGATGATATAATTGGTGTTTTACTTTGAACTTTCTTAAATCCGAAACAAGCGTCCGATGGCAAACTAGTTAAGTGTGATAAAAAAAGAAACATTCTCAAGTTGCGCACAGTAGAACCATAGCAACAATTAAAGACTTTCAATTTTAAGCCTTTGTCTTTTATGATAAATACATTGTACCAAATAAAAAAGCAAACCCAGATGTTAACCTTTTTCATAATATGTACAGACAGTCTGTATCATCATCCCAGCACAATAAAATTTTTAAAATATTATTTTCAAAAATGAAAATGATTAAAACAGTGATAAATCCATTATAAGTTGTATAACTTAAAATACTAAAAACATTTTGAATATTATATGTTTTTACGAAAATTGGTGGTCTTTAAACAAGCTAAAAATGTTTCATAACTTTTTCTATTTCAATTTTTTTTTGCCAAATAACCAGCAATATTTTGTCTTTTTCGTTTTATTTTTCCTAAAACACACTCTTTTCCCTATTATAAAACCTAAAAAAAGTATTTACATCTCTAAAGCAAAATAAAGCTGAAGTTGAAAATAATATATTTAGACAAAATCTTCTGCAAACAAACGTATATATTAAGAGTTAAAAAACATAGGTAAAGTCAAAATGTGATGTATTTAAATTATCTTCATTTTTAGATATATTGTAGGAAATATTGAATTTAGGAATTTGTTAAACTTTTTTTGGAAAACTCCTATTAATTTTATAAAATGAAAAAAAACATGTACATGTTTTTACTTTATTTTATAAAATCATTGTATGCCAGAGCCTGAAAAGAATAAGATGCCAAAAATTGATTTTTGCGGTTAATGAGCTTTGTTTATTATTTATCCATATCCATACATTAGAACGCAAAAAAACTGCGTTTTGCGTTTGCGTTCCAAAATAAAAACTCTCACACTAACTCAAACGCATTTGACGCAATTTATTGCGTTTACTTACGTAAACGTAAACGCAATTTACGTAAATAACTGCGTTTACGCACGCATTTAATACGCAACTTACGCATATAAAATGCGTTTATAAACATAACTTAAACGAAACTTACGCGAATAAATGGGTTTGCAAACTTGATTCAAACGCGACTTACCTAATCTATTTTAAAAAATGTCTTTTTAAGAAAAAGCGAATTATTAAGTAGATATCTTTTTACTTTTTAATTCAAAGATAACAAGTTCTTCCTCTTCGATTTGCTTAAAACAGTAAAGTTTTTCTTTTTCTATTTCAAGTAAATAAAGTTGTAAATTAGGCTGCCGAGCTTCTGGGCAATAGTTATCATCTAGCATAATCCGCTGAGCGAATCAGTTTGCTGATCATTTGAACTCAATCGTTCTTTCGCTTGTGTAAGCTCACATCCTGGTTGCAATTCTAAAGCACTTTGATAGATATTACGTGGTGTAAAGAATTTTAGAACTTCGTGTAGCTTTTCTACTGCTCCTAAACATTTTTGGGTTGTGATACAAAACTTAATATAATAATATAATATATAAAAGTAGTTATATTTATAAATTAGGTTTTGAAGAACTATTTTTTAAACTAAATTTTAACACTTTATATTTGTCTTAATTAAATAATATAATCTAATAACTAAATACCTTTAACAACAAATTGGCAATCAGGTCTAAAGAACCATAATTTAAGCTTTGAGATATTCAACAGTGATACTACTTGATAAATTCCTGAGTTAAGTTTGTACTGAAACTTATAAAAGAAGAAATTAACAAATTAGCAAATTCTTTTCCATTTCCTTGTAATTCCATTCTACTCCATTTTGAAATCATACAATGAAATCATGCAGGCAAAACATCAGCAATCGAGGAAAGATTCTTTTGTACAATTAAGTTGAACTGGTATTCGGGAAGAAGGATTTATAGGTATAGTTCAATCTTATCTAATTCGACTGGGCATTGATTTTCCGGATCGAATTCATTTCTTTTATAAGGACTTTGAAAACTCAGTAACATTAGGAAAGCAGCTGCCCAACGAATTCCATCACAACTTGTTTGTAATTTAGCCTCTTTTTTATGTGGTATTGAATGCTATTTATAGATTGATTTATGCTTCTTGCGTACTTTAAAAGCGTCGAAAGTAACCGACACATATATTTTTGTTTCTTAATAGCGATTCGTACAGCGATGTTTGTTTTATGAGCTGCGCAGGAAAACCGCGGTAGTTTCGATGTTCCCAATTCAATTTCAAGATCTTTAATTAGCTCAGCACTATGAAGATCGTATTCGTTATCTTCGTGAAAGTCATAAGTGATGTTTACTTCCTCAGCTGTTTTGGCTAACTGAATAACATTTGTAAAAGTAAGCTTCCTTGATTCAGTTAATAGCACTTCAAGAAGTTCATCAGAGGTTTAAATTTCAATATTTAAGACTTCATCTTCACATATTTTTAGCTGCTCATTTTCTGCTTCTTCAATATAAAGGGCAACCTCTTGGTTCAGCAGTGGATCATCTTCATATGCACTATCGCCACCTTTCGTCTCTTCAACTCTATCTTCTTAAGACTTTTCAAATAATTGCTTAAACAGTCTGACAACCGAGCTCCCTTCATCACATGTGATAGCTGTTAAACAAATAAAACTTAAGTAATCAATAAATTCATTGTGTTTACAGTAATTAAAGCTATAAAATTTTTAAAAAATTACCATTTATTTTTGATTTATTGAAGGTAAAGGTATTTATAATCTTTTCAATCCCTAGTTTAATATTTTCTGCATTGTGACGTCCCGTCATCTGTTCCATACCAATAATTTTTTAAATCAATGCTCGTTAATGTTGCACCAACTGCAATAAAGTCCAACATTTCAGGAGATGTCCATATATCACTAAATAAAGTGACAACCAGGGCATCGTTTAACTTTACGTTAATTATGTTTGATAATTTTGCCATCAAGTTTTCTCTAAAACGTTTTGCACAAGGAAGTAGAACTTTGACTAGTTTCCTGAAAAAAGGATTATTAAATGCATTAATGGAGCAGTTTGATGTAAAAAATATCTTGATAGCGTTCAAAGTATCGGCATCTAGCACGTTTCGCTTTTTATTTGATTTGATTAGTGTGTCGTATGAGTCAAACCACTTACCCAAAATATCATGATGTTTTCTTCGTAAATGCTTCTTAATGTTGGATGTTCGACCAATACGAGCAGTAAACTTTTGATTACACAATATGCAGAAAAACTCAACATCATTTTGTGATTTATTTATTTGAGTATCTGATGTAGTGAAATGAAAATATGAAGTATCCTCCTAAAATATATAAAAATCATACGCTAAATTGTTCCTAATAACATTTTAGATCTAAGAAAAAATAATTTAAATACCCGTTCTGTTAAATTTACAATAAACTTCTTTTTTGGAAAAATGTTTCTTTGACCAAAATCTTGCATTTTGTTTATCAAATTACACGAGTCTTCAGATAAATTTGCCAAAAGCTATAACCCTGAAACCTTAATCTTGGGTCTTGCTGAATAGGAGGAATAGAAATATTGGAAACTAAAGTATTATTCGAAAACTTTCCCGATAATGATGTCAACGCAGCACTTGTTGTCTGCATAGTAGATTTCGTTTTTTTTGTAGGATTTACAGATCTTGTTCTTTTTGAAATTGCTTCTCCAGATTTAGATGCAGACGAACTTTTTGATAAATAAGGTTGCAATTGCAACTGTTGTGATTGCAATATTTCTTCTTCATGTCGTTTTTTTGAACAAGTCTTTATGATATCCTCATGATAGATCTTACTCTTGCGAGATTGATTGTCATATTAAATTAGATATTTATGAAACGATTAAGTAAAACTTGGTTTTGTTTCCTAAACTAATTTTTTTTATACTTTTATGTATAAGCTGCATATCATAAGGAAATGCCTATAGGAACTACCTTATGCTATAAAAAAATGCCATTAGACATATCCCTTAAAACCAATTATTACGTGTTTAACATGTTTTTAGGTCATTTTATAACGAATTTAAAAAATAATTATTAATTAAATTTGTTAAAAATGATATTTAGTTTCTCATTATAATGACTCCTTTTAAAATGAGTGTATTATGTTTTTATATTGAGTGAATATAGCAAGATTTTTATAATAATTGAAATGAGCTTACTAGTTAAAGGTATTAAGCTATACTTTTTTCTAAAAATAGTTTTGGTTAAAATAGTAGCACCGTATACAACTGAGTATTATTGTGTTCAATTTGTGAGCGGAAAATGAGTTTGCCTTTGTTTTAAGCAATTTTTAAAGTGTGCGCGTGTGCTGACCAATCACATAATGTTTTTGTGGTTGATTGCCCGTTGCAAGCGATCTTTTTTATATATAAGATGAAAAAACATACAACGGGACAATTACTCAAAGGAATTAATTGCCCATAGCTGGAAAAAGATCTACAAAACAAAAAGAAATTAGAATCTAGAAAAAAATTATACAAATAGAATAACACAGTATTTAGTAAAAAGAGGAAAATGGCCTTTTATGTGTCAGGTAAAACGCCCTGTATATATTTAGTGATAATATTTATGCTTTGTTTTAAAAGAAATAAACTTACCTAAAAGTTTTAAACACTAAATAATCACAGAAAGTTTTGCCCCCCACATATAAAGGCATTTTTCTTCATCCAAAACTAGCTAATTGCAAATAAACTAGTTTTATTGATTGAATTTTAAAATTTTTATACTTGGAATAATGTGGAATAAATTACCCACAAAACAAATATTTCTTTATTATAATCACACAAATAATGCAACTAATTTTCTGTAACTTTTAGTGGAGCAAGATCTTTCTAAAGTTAAGTCCCTTAGGTATTTGTGAGACCTAGGTAAATTGAAACCACCTTATCCTAAACTTGAAAAAATAAGAAAGCAAAAGAAGAGAATAAAAACAGTTGTTAAAAAAAAATGAAATGAAAAAATTATATTGTAAGTTGCAACGAACGAAGGGGGAGAAGACTGAGTCAAAGTAAGTAACTGTATATCCTGTATACACACGATATACATATACAACATATATATGCATATATACACAATCTTTCTTATTGTATATATATATATATATATATATATATATATATATATATATATATATATATATATATATATATATATATATATATATATATATATATATATATGTATATATATATATATGTATATATATGTATATATATATATATATATATATATATATATATATATATATATATATATATATATATATATATATATATGTATATATATATATATATATATATATATATATATATATATATATATATATATATATATATATATATATATATATATATATATATATATGTATATGTATATATATGTATATATATCTTTTAATATTTCGCTGACCTTTTGCGGTCAGCATCATCAGGTGTAATAAAAAACGTTACAAAATTGTTACAAAACTACATAAATCAAACCGTCAAAAAAGAAGACATTACAGGCGTAAAATAAAAATAGTTTTTATTAAATGGTATAATGGCGTCAGTTTAAAATTTTTTTTGAACAAAATAAATGGGTCTCCAAGTTCTCTTGTTTTTATTCATTTTATTTTCACCTTTCAATTTTCTATTCTTTTTTGAAGAAGATTTTTCGTTTGCTTTTCGTATCTTCATGTTTTTTGTTTTTTTCTTCGTTTTTTTGTGATTCTCTTTGCCGTAAAGAGCAGTAATAAAATCTTTTAAAAATCATATTCTTGTTATACGATATTTATAATTGTTAAATTTGATTAAAACGGCTGCGTATAAACATTTTGTTTTAAATATATTTCGATGTAATTATATATTTATTTACACCTTTTTGTGTAAATAAATATATAATTACATCGAAATATATTTAAAACAAAATGTTTATACGCAGCCGTTTTAATCAAATTTAACAATTATAAATATCGTATAACAAGAATATGATTTTTAAAAGATGTATATATATGTATATATATGTATATATATATATGTATATAAATATATATATATATATATATATATATATATATATATATATATATATATATATATATATATATATATATATATATATATATATATATATATATAATATGCGTATGTTCCGTTTCAGTTACGTTTGTAACATTTGCAACTTACGCGTATAAATGCGTTACATTAACATGTAACGCATTTATACGCGTAAGTTGCGTTTGAGTTACGTTTATAAACGCATTTTATATGGGTAAGTTGCGTATTAAATGCGTGCGTACACGCAGTTATTTACGTAAATTGCGTTTACATTTACGTAAGTCAACGCAATAAATAGCGTCAAATGCGTTTGAATTTGCGTGTGAGTTTTTGTTTTAGAACGCAAACGCAAAACGCAGTTTTATTTGCGTTCCAATGTATGTCCATAACAGCAGTGGCGACAGGTCTTCCATGAAATGTATAAGTTATTTGGCTTCCTTATACATAATTCTTCTTATATCTGAAAAAAAAATTCATGTGCTCAAGAGATAAAATGTCTACAAATATCCAAGATGTAATCTTTTTTTGTCACATTTAGAACTTACAAAATACCTTAGTAACGGTATAGATTTGCTTAGCAACGGCTACTTTACAACAATAATTAGTACTCTAATTAACTAAAACTAAAATAAAAGACATTTTTATAACAAAACTCAACAAGAGTGCTCGATAAAAACTTTTTTTTAGATTTTTCTCATCTAATAAAATACTTAACCATAGATTTAAGTAATGCGATGATAAAAGTGCATTAAAAGTAAACATATAAGACTACCAAATAATAAATTTGCGAAATGTGTCATCAGGAGTTTTGTTAATGCTGGAAACAATTTAACGACTGCAGAAGATCTTTATGGGACTCTTCATAATGGTCAAGGAACTTATTTATCTTTTGATCTCTATTTTATCAGGACCCAATGTGACCCAAAAACTAAAAGGTATAATACCTGCTTAAAACTTGAACAAAAATTTAATATTTTAGCAGTATAAAATTTTATACTTTTTAGTTTTTTTTGATCACGTGATAATGTAGAATATAAAATGCTCTAAAAATAACCATACAACCGTGACATTCCATACTTCAGTTAAAATTTGTAAGGCCTTCAGTTCAACTTGCAAAAAATATACTGCACCAACAAAATTCAAAGAACTGGGTGTTGATAGATGTGTTAATACTCTTAGATTTTGAACATAAGTTGATTGCACCGAATCATTTTTGATAATGAATCATAAGATGAACGCATGCTATTAGAAAACCGCAATTTTCAATCTGTGAAAATCTATGATTTCTAAAATCTGTGAAAAATTCTATGGTAGAAAGGGCAGATCTCATATCAATAAAATGAAAATCTTGAACCTAAATTCTTCTGATTATCTGCTATTATTACATTCTTTTATTAAAATAAGGATTGAAATCTTCATGAGATTTCAATCCTTTAAACACTTAAGTTAAATATTTTGGTATTTCCTTCATGTATCGATCATAATTTTTTCAGATAGAATAAACAAAAAAGAACAGGAAAGCTGATAACCATTTTTTATGAAAAGTTTAAAATATAATAAAATTATAATTAGAATATTTACTATGTAAAATAAAGTAAAATATTTATTATTTACTGTAATGTATGTAAATTATTTTTAATTAAATGTATGTTTGTTTGTATTGTCTTAAACAGTTTAGTGGGTTGGTTTTAATTAGTTTATGTTGATTATAAAACTATTTTGAACAATCAACTGAAAACAAAGTTTTAAAAAAATAAATAAAAATCCCTATACATTGGACAACGTTGGGTTTAGATTGGAAAAACAATCATTTTGCGATGCTTCTACATATGTTGGATCAATGTATATTTCCTAACTACTTTTAATCACGCCGTTATTAAGCTTTTCATGAATATAATTATAATAAAACAAACATTGGATCAACGTTGTTTTTGCATCGGAGAAAACAGCTGACGTTCGCGATGTATTTCCATACGTTGGCCCAACGTAAGTGTGCTAGCTGGGCAAAAATGAAATGTAAATAAAAGTTTATTAGTTTATTATTTATTATTTATCAATAATTTCTTTTTCTAAAACCACACTTTAAAAATTTTTCTATATTTTTTTTTTTTTTTTGTTTTGGTAATAGATTTTGGTAATAGTGCTCCAAGAAGCCCAACTGGTATTATAAAAACCTCCGCGGAGGAGGATTTTTCGAGGAAGTTCACGCCACTTTCTTAAATTATTTTGATTTTAGGGCTAGAGTTGGCGTTGAAACACGAACTTCTCGGTTCTGAGTTAGAATTATAGTAACTGCGCAAAAGCACTTATTATTATTTATTTATTATTTAACAATAATTATTGATTATAATTATTTATTTTAGATTCTTAGCATCATTAGCAACATTAACGGCATTAACTTAATGGCATTAAATCAGGAAAATTGCCATAAGTCTGATTTTATTGAAGGTACTTTTTAATTCAAAAGCCTGATAATTTTTAATTTTATGTTTCAATAGTTTTTACATTTTTAAGTAATATGATATAATTAAAAAAATCTATTTTATTTCGTTTATATGTATTTACTTTTAAAACCCATTAAAATAGGTTTTGGTGTCGTTTCAAACATCTGAATGAGCAGGTTTTTTTAACATTCGATTCAGCAGGTTTTTTTGCTTTTGTCACTTGATGGGTGTTGATGACTATATTTTGTGAGTGAAATATAGTGTGTAATATTGGTTGTAGTACAGGTTGTAGTAAGGGTTGTAGTAAGGGTTGTATTGTTTGATTAATAATTTGTTAGTGTTTTTTAACACAAAACATGGAATAGATCAAAATAATATTGTTGCTGGAAAATAGTAACAAGAGTACCTAATCTGCTTCATGACATATTCACGTTACCACTTTGCCTGCAATTAAGCTGTCTTAATAGGTTTGCAAGATTTGCAAAAAGTGGCAGCATGACCTATAGACATCCAAATAGGAACATTAAAAGCAAAAAAAAATTAAAATCATGACCTTTATTTACGAGTTTTGCTTATAGCTAGTCCACTGAGAAACGGGATTTGGATATAAGCCTGTAGAAGTTGAATTTGTTTGATTGTTCACTAAGAACAACAAAAGCTGTAGCGTTTAAAGTTAACACAAATTTGAAAAATGATGCAAAACTTTTTGATTATTTTAAAATGGTCACTAAGAATTCTTTAATATTCAATGACATTGAATGTAATCATTATTTACTTGCATTACATCTAATCAGCTAAACAATTTTAATTTTTCCAGCATTGCTTCTAAAATCTATTTTAGGAATTTTGTTTTAAAAAGCAATGTTGAGTAACTTTTCAACGTAATTAAAAACTCTATTCGTCACTATTTAAAAAGCAAACTCCAAAGAGTTTGTATAAGTTTTTGTATTTATTCATAACGACCTAACCCAGTAAGCACGCAATGTCAATCCAGTGTTGGATTGATGTTGGTTCATGTTGAGCGACGTCGACCAACTAAACCTAAAGTTGTATTAACGTTGGCTACACTGGTATTATTTTTCATCAAAATTACAAAATGTTAATAATGTTGAGCCGTATCTAGGCTCACCCACACCCCCTAATTAGTGGAGCCAAGCCATTTAAAATGACAATTTTGCAAACTTTTTGCGCTTTTTACAAATGTAAGTAGCAGTTTTTTTTAGTAATATTTAGCGGTGACTGAGACCCAGTACCCTGAGCAATTTATATATATGCAAATAAATAAATTAGGGGTGCACCAATGCCTACTTTTAACCAATTCCCATTGTTACTAGCCGATCCCGGTATATATTCTAATCTAAAATTTGTACTTATTTATTTTTTACTACCAGGTAAAGTAGGATTTTGTTTAAGTATGCTGTTAACAGTCATTTGAAATGCTAACTAATTTTGCAAAGTTGTTAAACTTTAATGCTTGCTGATTGCTAAAATTAATGCTTAGTTGCTAAGCTCATTGTTTTTTATCCTTTTTTTGATTTAGTTCTAAGTTTAATTCCTAGAAGTTTCATTTACCTATATTTTTATATATAAATTTTTTATATATATATTTTTATATATATATATATATTTCTATATATATATATATATATATATATATATAAAGATATATATATATATATATATATATATATATATATATATATATATATAAATAGATGTATATATATATATATATACATATATATATATATATATATATATATATATGTATATATATATATATTTATATTTATATATATATATATATATATATATATATATATATATATATATATATATATATATATATATATATAAATTAGTAAAAAACACTTATCTAACTTTTATCTTCGACTTGAAGTTTCACCATTGCTGGATCATCAGGAAGAGTATATATATATATATATATATATATATATATATATATATATATATATATATATATATATATATATATATATATATATATATATATATATATATATATATATATATATATATGTATATATATATTTATACACATATATATATGTAAATTATGTTAGTGTATTTTACAAATAGAGTGCTCAGTGTTCTTAAAGAACAGAGCAATAATAAATTAAAAAAAAACCACTTATCTAACTTTTTTCTACTACTTGAAATTTCACCATTGCTGGATCATTATGAAAAGTTCCTGACTCTTCCTGATGATCGAGCAATAATGAAACTTCAAGTAAAAGAAAAAATTTTGATAAGTGTTTTTTACTAATTTATATATATATATATATATATATATATATATATATATATATATATATATATATATATATATATATATATATATATATATATATATGTATATATATATATATATGTACTACTCCTGTTACAAAGGGAACTCATCCGAACTCGATTAGCCGGAACTCGTCCGAACTCGAATAAATGTATATATATATATATATATATATATATATATATATATATATATATATATATATATATATATATATATATATATATATATATATATATATATATATATATATATATATATATATATATATATATATATATATATATATATATATATATATATGTATATATATATATATATTAAATTTGGAATATTAAAAGTCGCATTACTTGTAATAGCAAAAATGTTATTTATTATTTAAAGTGTTTATCATGTAATGGTTTATCTACTTACACTGGAAAAACAAATAATTTAAGAAGCCGTACTAATGGTCATATTTCCAGTTGCAGAACAGGAAATTATACAGACCAATTTGACAATCATGTATTTGAATGCCAGAGATTGCACAACAAAACTATAGAACCTTTTTTCCAACTCTTTGTTTTCCTCGAATTAAAAAGTGAAAAAAATTTGTTGTCATATGAAAGTCATTTACATAAACAAAAACATGACACATTTAAATAAGACTTCCTTTTTAAAGAAATGTTACAATGGTAACTCATAGTTACAATATAGCAATTTAATTTTTCTATTATCTAACTTTCTACAGTAATATAAAAAAATTTGATAAAGCATTAAACATAGCACTATTGATAAAAATAGTAAAAGGCCTCTAGTGCTTTTTTATTATTTATATATTTATTTATAAGAAAAAAATCTTTTTTCAAATTTCTAAAATTCAATTATTGTTTTTTTTTGCTTGGCATACCTTTTTCCATTATATTGTTTATTATCAATTTTGTAGTTATATATATATATATATATATATATATATATATATATATATATATATATATATATATATATAAATATATATATATATATATATATATATATATATATATATATATATATATACATATATGTACTAGGCGCATGAGCGTACAAAGGGATTTCATCCGAACTCGATTATATATATATATATATATATATATATATATATATATATATATATATATATATATATATATATATATATATATATATATTTATATATATATAAATATATATATATATATATATATATATATATATATATATTCATATATATATATATATATATATATATATATATATATATATATATATATGTATATATATATATATATATATATCTATCTATATATATATATGTATATATATATATATATATATATATATATATATATATTTATATATATATGTATGTATATATATATATATATATATATATATATATATATATATATATATATACATATATATATATATATATATATATATATATATATATACATATATATATATATATATATATATATATATATATATATATATATATATATATATATATATATATATGTACTAGGCGCATGAGGGTTGTACCAGGGTACTCCTGGTACGAAGGGAACTCATCCGAACTCGATTAGGCGGAGTTCGTCCGAACTCGATTATGTATATATATATATATATATATATATATATATATATATATATATATATATATATATATATATAAATCGAGTTCGGACGAGTTCCCTTTGTACCAGGAGTATCCTGGTACAACGCTTCTGCGCCTAGTACATATATATATATATATATATATATATATATATATATATATATATATATATATATATATATATATATATATATATATATATATATATATATATATATATATATATATATATATATATATATATATGTATATATATATATATATATACTTTTTTTTTCTAAAAAACCAATGCTTTTAATGGGTTAGTGTCACATGCCCATAAATTTTTGACATAATGACAAAAAACTTTAGCTTGTCAACTTAAATTAAACCGAGAGTTAAATATAATGGGAAATAGACTGTAGCAACTGTAGTAAAAGTCCTTTTGTCATGTTTTGAAGCAACTCTATACATACCCCGTATAGTTTATTATATGTTTAGGCTATTTAGCTGCAATCCTTATATTAACAAGAAGGTATTACATTGTGACTAAAAGTTATTGACTAAGCGAGAACCTGTAGCAAAAAAAAAGTTGTGTAGCAAAGACAGAAATTCTGTTGTAATTCCCCTCACCGCTTTTAAAACTTTTTTTAATGAAGTGGATAGCAATCATTATAGGAAGAGGTTTTATAATAATAAAGACATAAATAGCACCATCTATTGCTTTCTTTATTTGGTCTATTATGAAAATGATGAAATTTGTTTATGTTTATAAAAAATAGTGAAATGTGTTTATTGCTGTTCTACAAGTTATTTATCATTGAAGAAGTCAAACCGTTATAAAACCGTTTTAAAAAATTTATAGATTTTTTTTTTGTGTGTAATTTATTTCGCCGTTAAAGAAAGTTAACATTGCTTATATATATATATTGAAATTAATGGTTGGAGCAAGAAGAAGACACAGTTTGCCTTATGGTCAAGCCCCATATAATAAAAAATTTCTACATAACCGTAACATACAAATATATATATAAACATTAATCAGAATTAGAACAGAAAATAACTAAGAAAATAAAGAATTTCAAAACAGCAAATAATTAAGAATTGTAAAGATGCTTACAACTTTTGAATGTTTAAGAATTACTTAAACAAAAAATTTTGAATAAAAAATTAATAATATAAAATTTCATAACTAACATAATCACAAAATGACTTTTTAATATCATCACATAAATTTCATTAATAAATTAATTTGTTTTTATTTGATAAAGCTTTCTTTTAAAGAAAAATTTAAAGTCGGATAAATTAAGATTCCTGAACAGTAATAATCGTTTTGATTCACTTTTTAAATTGCACTAATGTAGTCTTGTTTTTGTTGACAATCTTTGGGAATTTTTTCCATAGATAAGACCCGCGGTATTTAAATGTATAGGAGTTTAATTTTAAATTATATTTGAGAAGAACAAAGTTGTTATTAGAAAACTTTGTTGCATATTTATGATTAATTTAAAACAAGTTTGAAAAATTACGATTAAATTAAAATAAGTTTGAAAAGTTTTGAGTGACAATCTCATTTTTGTTTTAAAAATAATCAATAAAACTTGGTTAAATTGAGTTTACACATTTAAAGCACCAAGCGCACGTTGAAGTGGTTCGTAAAGAGTATTTCTGTAGGCTCCAAAATCTATTCTGCACGCAAGTTTTTTATTTGATGTACATTTTCTTAAGTTTTGTATAGCCAGTACTAGCCCACACAATATTACAGTAAGACAAATATCTGTGAATAAAGACAAAATACAATATTTTCAGGGATGTTACATTTAAAAAAGGTTTAACCTTAAACATCATCGCGATTTTTTTTTAGAGTGTTGATTCAAAACTATTTATATGTGAATACCACAGTAAATATTCTTCCAGATTTACTCCTAAAAAGTTTACGTATTTTTCCTCTAAATAAAAGTAATATTAGTTATAAAATTTGGTAATTTTAGAAAAATGTTTTCTGATTTATTTACTTTATGGAAAAGTATATATTTTGTTCTATCCACATTTAGTGAAAGTTTGTTACTCACGAACCATTCATTAACATTGCATAACTGTTCGTTAACTATTTTCAAAAGTGTTTTAATATCTCTGTGAAAAAAAAAAAGATTGGAATCATCAGCAAACAAAATTTGGTCTGAAAGATTTTCTGCTATCTTTAAGTCATTTATGTACTATAGAAATAAGAGTGGTCCAAAAATAGAGCCCGGAAGTTATAGAATATGGAAATGTGTTTCTTCGATCATAATATAAATATTGCTTCTGGTTTGTTAAATTCACCCTTTGAACCAAAGTTAATTTTTCTTTTTCACTCTGTAGTTTTCAAGTTTTTTTATTAGTATATTGTGATTTACGGAAATAAATACTTTTGACAGATCAATAAAAAACCCTAATGTAAAACAGTCATTATCAAAGGCGTTAGATATTTGATTTGAAAGTTGTTTAATTTTTTTAATTTTTGATAATAAAAATTAAAAAAAAAATCAACTATCTCATGTTCAGTGGAATATTATTTTTAAAAACCAAATTTACTTGCAACACAATATGTCGTTCTCAATTAGATATTTATGAAGCTTATTATTCAGTATTCTCTCTAGCATTTTCGAAAAACAAGGTAGTATAGATATAGGGCTGTAATTTAAAATATTTGACTTATCTCCAGATTTAAAAATTGGTGTTTTACGGGCAATTTTTAGTTTGTCATGAACGATACCTGTCGTAAATGAAAGATCAAAAACATGAGTTAAAGAAGGTTCAACAATATCAAATGATTTGACAATATCAATACTAACTTTCTCAAAACCTTCACTTTTTATACTTTTGAGACTCCTAAATGTAGCTAAGTTTTAAACTGGTTTCGTCCATTAGTTTATTGTAAGTCTTTAAATATAAATCAAAAGGAGTGGAGTTAGGTGGAATTTTAGAAGCCAATTTTGAACTAATATTAACAAAGTAGTTGTTTAGTTCTTTAGCTATAATAAATTTATCATCAACTAATTTTCCATAAATTAAAAGACTTTTTGGCAGAGTGTTTTTTTTTCTAATTATTTTTTTCCAATTAAATCCTTAATGACATTCCATAGTTTTTCCGTTGGTTTTTTTTAATAACTGAGCATAATAGAGCTTTTTTGAGTATCTTTTTGTTATTTCGATTATATTTTAATAGCTTTTAAAATGCTTTGAGGTGTTTTCATTGATCTGTCGCCGAAATATTGTGGATTTTTTGACAATTTTGTTATTTAAAATGTTATTGGTAGCTAAGAATGAAGGAAAATGTTCCGATATATCAGTCTGTCAGGGTTGTAAAATAAACCAGTCTGTCAGGGGTACCTGTGTAAAGAGGACTATTATAAAAACTGTTAGTTATGACGTCATCAAGTAGAGTAGAAAACTTTCTTTTAACTCTTGTTGATTGGTTTATTGTTTGAATAAAGTTATTTTCTAAAAGAGTATTTATAAAATTCTTAGCATTATTATTAGAAGCATAGTTGATTAGGATTATGTTAAAATCACCGACCAAATAAATATGTTTTCTGGAATTTTTAATTTTGTTTAGAAATGTTTTAAGACTAAACTTTAAACTTTTTCATATCAGCTGATGGTGGTCTCTAAATACTATTTATAATTATGTTTTTTTCAGTTTTATTTACTAATTTAATACATAATGGTTCTCAACCTGTTTCAACAACACAGTGGTCGTTACGTAAAATATAATTAAGTGAATTGTGGATAAAAAACACCTGCATTAAATTCACATAATTGATGAGCTGATATGTAATTAGCTAGTTCAAATTCATAATTTGTTTCACCACTTTTAAACCAAGTTTCTGTCAGACATACAACTTTTAAAATCTTGTTTAAGTTCATTTAATAATATTTTTAAACTTCCAATGTTTTTATTTAAACTTCGAATATTTAAAATTGAATAAGTGTTTTTATTTTGTTTAAGATGATGCGAACATTCAGAAACGGAGAAATATTTAGGGGTCGTCCATAAAGTACGTACGATCATAATGGGAAGGGGAAGGGGGAGGTCTTTGAAAAGCGTACGAAAGCGTATGAGGAAGGGGGGGGGGGTTCATTTTAAAAGTACGTACTTTGATTTCTAATTTATCACAATTAAACAGCTAATCAATAAAAAGTTAAAATTCTAACTAAAGATCCAATAAGTATATATCCAATAAGTAGATTCTATACTCTATAAGTATCTATAAGTTTGCCAACATAAAAAGATGTATGATATAGGGAGTAGAGAGTTATATATATATACAGTTTCTTACTATGCACACACTTGCATGAGTGCCCGCAGGAAGATACAAATTTTCTGGTCCCCCAAAGTTAGGGTGGAGGGAGTGTAAATTTTGAATTGTCACAAATTTTGTAAGTTATAATATTTTTCTAAGAAATTTAAAATCTGTCGACAAATTTAAATTTAGTTTTAGATAGTAAAGTTAAAAATTTTACTACATTACACAGTGTGTAGTTAACACAGTGTGGTCAAATTAATGTAGTTACATTACGCAGTGTGGTCAAAGTGTGGCAAAACCATACAAAAAAAATTTCAAATTTTTAAATTTAAAAAAATGGCAAGAATCGTATAACATATTATTAAGCCAGAAATAATACTTTATCGGAAAATATATTTACGATAAAATATCATATTTGTTATTTAAATATCACCTTAAAAACTTTTCATCAAAAAAAAAAAAAAAAAAGTTCAAAAAATTATCTTTTTTTACATTTTTTTAAAACTTTCATTTTTTATTTTAAGGAACTTTAAGTTTATTTCTTTATCATATTAATAACTTATATATTATTATGTTAATATTTAAATAAATTACAAAAATTGTTTTATTTGCACTTTATATAAATATTTTTAACAAAGAAAACATCGTTCATTTTGAGTGAAAAAGTAAAAAAAACTTTCAAACATACCATTTAAAACCAACAGGTCAACCTGTATAAACCACTTAAAGTTGTACATCATAAAACACCACTACTGTACTGATCTCGTGGTTCAAAAACCAGCTGTTTATAGCTGCCTAAACAAATAAACTTTTAAATTCAATTAACTACGTCCACGTATCTCGTTATTGCGATTTTATCGATAATAATAAATTTAAGAGAAATTAAAACAAAAAAACTGCGGTTTGAATTCATAATAATTTTTTTTATAGACTTAAGTTTTAAAAAAAATATTTTTTTATTTTTTTTAATTCTAGTTATCGCATATTATTCGCTCAATAAACATTTAGATCGCATTGAAACCATTATTTGTCATTTTTTTATGCTATCGATTTAAAGAAATAAAATGCGAAATTATGAACTTGTACTTTGAACAAGTTCATAGTTTCATATTTTACTTGTATCTATTGGTAATGTCTCAAACTTGTACAAAGTACAAGTTTGAGACATTACCAATATTATTGAGATATTACCAATATTATTTATTTGTAACTTATTTCAAAATTTCGAAAACAATAAAACTATTTGATATTTGATAAAAAAAACTAATTCGATACGTATTCGATAAAGTTCGCGACAACAACCAATAAGAAATAAAAGGGAAGGCAGTGAATTTACTTAGTTACGCCTCATGAAAAACCTTAAAAACCTTTTTACTAGCTTATTACAATATATTAATTTAATTTACTTTAATGCAAAACAACTAAAAGTTGTTAAATTGATAGACGGTCATATGAAAATAGATAGAAGATGTCTTATGAATTATATAATGGAAAATAATTTGCTGCAAAATGATGAAATACATGCGAAAGTTTTAGATTTTGTTTCTGAAAGCAATTTTGAAGAATCTAGTAATGGTTTGTCACTTTTTACGAAATTCATTTATTAAGCCATAAAAAAGTAGAAAAATAAAATAGAACGAGTGCAGTTTTTAAAAAACGAAACAAAATTTGGTTAGACGAAATTATATTTGACTATAAAAAACAAAAACTTGAAACGAAGATCAGTGGTATGCTTACTTTAACTTTAAATAAAATTTATTATAGTTTATACAATTTATTTCTTTCGTTATTATGATAGTTAAGTTATTGTTAAGTTATTGTTATAGTTTAAGGTGGACGCCCTTCAGATATGTTTGAAGATGCGTCTGTGCGAACAAAAGATCTCATAGTTTCCGAGCTTTTTGATAAATACAATTCGAATGAGCCTTTATATGCTGCAAGTAAAGCTGCTTTTATTTGCGCAGGTAAAATTTTGAAAAAAGGTAAAAAGTTAATAGAAGTAAAAGTTGTTTAAGAAATATGCAACATAGAATTATCGACAACATCACTTACGTCAGAACAGTCCTTAGCGTTATTCTTAGATGCAAATTTATCCAAAGAAACTCATTAGCATTTAAGAAAAAAATGCTCTTCAATTTAACACTCTATACCCATCATATCATGTAATAAAAAAGGCTAATAATAAATGTTACCGTGAAAACATTCAGGTCAGTGACTACTCTGCAGAGCTACCAATACAAGATCTTCTTTTTCATACTGCATCAAGATTATGTTCAGCATATTGTGTTGTGTTAAACTCGCCTGTGCTTAAAGATTGTACTAGAATAATTGGATTATACAAAGCTTGTTTTATTGGTGCAACAGGGCAATCTGTTTACAAACAACAGTCAGATGATACGAGTGACCTTAATACTGACTTATCGCTTTTCATAATTTGCTTTGATCCTCTAGAATTATATTCTTTTTAAAGATGAAAAAAAAACAGGTTGCTTGGAGAAATCCGAAATCATCGTCAACTAGTTACTGTAGGCCTTTCAGATTTAAATATAAAGAAGAATCAAAAGAATTAGTTCTTGCAGAATATGAGTCAATAATGGCTTCTATTAAAAATAAAACATTATCCAATGTATGTGTGTTATCGGAGGACGGTACAATGAAATGAGTTTAGTATAACATATTGTAAATATAACAATGATAGTTGAAAAAATTCAATCTATTTTTTCCACAGCTACCAACTCTAACCAATGTTGTTGAGTGTGTGGGGCATCTCCAACCCAAATAAACAATCTATTTTTTATAATTAAAAAAAAAAACATTTTAAAAGGCAACATAAGGTTTTTAGAATGTATGTTCCATATCTCTTACAGGATGCCAATAATAAACTGGAGGCTAGGACTGAAGAATAAAAAAGTAAAGATAAACTGAGAAATATTCAAACTCAAGCTGATTTTCGAAAAAGGATGGGTCTTGTCATAGACCAACAAAGAGTTGGTGGGGCAGGTACATCAAACAATGGTAACTCAGCTAGGCGATTTTTTCAGCAATACGATGTCTCAGCGAATATAATGAACATAGATGCAAATCTTATGAAAGGGATTCATATTATTCATACCACAATGTTATGTGATTATGACATTAGCTCATCAAAATTCAAAACATTCTTTGGGGAAACTGCTTCGCTATATGTACACTTGATATACTATGACTCAAACATTTCATAACATTTTGATTCATGGCAATGAATTCATTGAATTACTTACTCTTCCATTAAGTATATTTTCTAAAGAGGCTCAAGAAACTACCAATAAGAACTTTAAGATCTTACGTGAAAATTTGACAAGAAAATGCGTTCGGAAAAAAAAAAATTTAAACCATTTTCACCGTCTTTAATGTGCGTCTGATTCTTTAGCTTGCATATTTAGAAAAAAAATAACAAAAAAAGTCTACCATTTGGTGTCATTGAATTATTGCGTGAGCCAACAACAAAATAACCTACTTAAAGTATAAATTTAAATAATATTCTTAAGGTTAATTTCTTGGGCGATTTAACGAAATTTGTTAAAAATGGAAAAAGTTGAAGTTTTTTAATAATTTGCGTAATTATATAATAAAATTTAAAGTTTTTTTAAAACAAATGTTATTTTTTCCGCAGATTTTATTTTTCAATGTATTAAACTGTTACTAATAAAAAAAGTTAATAAAATTTTTGTTTTAGGGGTTTTGTGCATTAGTGCCCACACGTATGGGCAGAAGGAGGGGGTGGGCAAGTGTTTTAGGGTCTTTTTTTTCCAGGCCTCTACCATCCCATTCATTGCAAGGCCTCCTCATTTGGAATAGGTATAAACATACTTAAGTTTGGAGTTTGCACAATGTGTGAAAGTGTCCTATCTGGAACCTCAAAAAATCCAGCGGGTGCCCATGCACACCTGCCACCTCTTATATAATGGCCCTGAGTAAGACGTATTTCAGGCAACGTATTTTTGAGTCAACAAAAAACAGGTTATAGCAGTGCTGTGGCTAATGGTTTAGATCACCCTTTCCCCCACACACAAAAAAAAAAAACTTGTTATCTGGCTCTCAAAATGTTACAATTTTTACCGCAAGGTTTTGATAAAATAAAATGCTCCTTAAATTAGCAAAAGGGCACAAAATGTACTGCTTCTCTTCTTCCCTCTCCCCAATAATGGGATATGGGTAGCCTACCCTTGGTATTGGTTTTAGGCTATGTTTTTAATATTATTGATTACGACTCGTTTTTTACGGACTTTCCTCTTAAGTATATTTTATTTTTATTTGATTAGTCATTACAGCAAAAGAAAGTAGAATATGGCGTCAAACTGGGCATCGAACTCCGGTCCCGCTATTTAGAGTTATAACATTATACTCTTGTCCAAGGACACACATCAATATGGAATTAATTTTATTAGAATTAATACTTGTTTATATACTTAAAGACATTTTTTAAATTAGGACCCTGTCTCGCAAACAAAGAGCTTTGGGATCGTATAAAGTATCTTTATACAAGTAGGTACCTCCTCCATCTTTTTTTTCTTCAACGAACTTCTTTGTTGAAAAAATTATGGTGGTTAGGGTGGGGGGTATTTGAAATACGTACGTAATTTTAAAGGAGGCTGGGTACTTAAAAGTACGCATGGCAACAGGGAGAGAGGGGTAGTCAAATTTCAAAATTTTTGGCGTACATACTTAATGGACGACCTTTTACTTAATATGTAACAATTAAAACTTCTAACATTATTTTGATTAAAATAATTTGTCTCGATGTCATTATGACCGATAATGTCATTTTCATTTGAAAATTTAATTATGAAGTTTTCCTTCATTTTAAAAACAGTTTAATTTAAATTTAGTAATTGTAAAAAAAAAATTCCGCTAATTGATGACAAATATGATGAATTTTTGTTTTTCTTTGCAACCCAAACGCCAATTATCAGTTTATTATAAAAAATGTATGCAAACTTAACAGCCGCTCGTTTGATTTTCTTTTACTCCCTCAAACTTTTCCTGATTTGCGTTGTTTCAAAACAGAAATCCTCGTTTATATAAATATTTTTCTCTTTTGATTTGATTGCTTGACTTGCTTAAATTACCATTTTATCTTTAAAATCTAAAAGTTTTATCACTATTGTTCTCGGTTTATTTGATTCTTTCTTTCCAGTTCTATGGGCCCGTTCAATTTGGACATTTTTAAGAGATAACAGTTCTTCAAAAAAGTTTTTTTACCTTAAGTTTGCTTTTCTTCCAGCTTTTACATTCATTTTCATTAATCCAATCTACTCTTAAATTATTGCGTCGCGATTGATTTTCCATCTCCATTAACTTTTTTGGTATGCGTGTAATTTCTGATTTATCTTCCTTACTGAAAATATTTGCTTTTTAAACTTTTGCATCGATTAGTTCTTCATGAAAATTTAGGCTTTATTTCAAATCTTCTATGTCTTTTTTGACTTTTTCCAATGTGTCACTAAATATTTTTAAGTTCCCACTATTATTATCGATAAAAACTTTTTCCTGTTGATTTAACATCAATCTAAAATTTTTTTATAGCCCTTTTATAGTTTTGCTATTTCTGATAATGAAACAGCCATAAAAAATGAATTATTTTTTCAATTAATTGAGTTAGCATGCGGTAATTGGATTTGCCAGAGACAAAGAGAAGTTAACACGTTAGATAGAATGTTTACCTAACGCCAGTTTTAAAACGTCGAGCAGCGCTTTATTATATGATCTGATTGGCATCAATACTTCAAAAAAGTTAAACTAAAATAAAATTTTACACAATTTTCCTCTAAGGTAGACTTTTAGTTTATTCTAAAAATGTTAGGAACTTTCTTTTTCTTTTTTAATTTGAAAATTTCTACTAGGAAGTTTTATTTTCTGTGACAAGGTGTATGTTACAAAAATGTTATTGTATTAAGAAGTGACTGGTTTTGGAAAACTAATGATATGAATTCTGTTTCGAAAAGTGTTTTAGATGTTATGATAATTTGTAAGACAAGTTATAAGTTTGATGGTTTTAAATTTCTAGCTAATTAAAACTCTATTAAGAGAAAACTTTTGTTACAAATTTTTTATGTGAGGAAAATTTGTTACAGAACTACTTGAAACAGAATTTAGAAATTTAAGAAAAGTATCTTTAGACATATTTTTTAAATGTTCTTTGAAACCAAAGAAGTCTCTTGTTTACATAAACATGTATTTTGAAGTTATGATTTGCTGAACAAATATGACTCTTTGATCAGTATAATGTTTTATTTTTTTAAACTTTGGTCAATATCCAAAATCATTGTAAATAGGTGGATTAAAACGTCCTTTTGACAATACTCTTCAATTTGATTAGAGATAAAGTTTTTTTGTCTTCCATATTCAATACTTTTATGCTTTACTTCCATATTCAATACTTTTATGCATTCCATATTTTTATATTCCATACTTCCATATTCAAACTTTTATGCCCTACTTAATTGAAATTGAGTGTTATTATCACATCATACTTTTTATATTAGTTTATAAAAAGCCACTGAAAACTTTCTACACCAAAATCAAACTAAGAACTATGTTGTATTAAGCAAAGAACGACGATATTAAGTTAATCTTGTTAGGTTGACATTAATTCATTGACAGCTTTGTTTTTGTTATTTGCTGAGATTTATTAATTTTAATATATCTGATGTTTGCTGTTTTGGGAATTTAAAAGCAATTCTTATTTATTTAAAACAATATATTTTTTATTGAAAAAGTTTACTTTAGTTCTACTTTTTATTTAACTTGAAATCTTTTTTTTTTTTTTTCATTTTTGACAAAAAGTTTATTGTAATGAAGTAATGTAGTTTATTATTAAAAATATGAAAATTTTTATAAAATGTTTTTGTAAATTTATATAAATCGTTACAGTATTTATTTTAATTTTCGCATATTTTATAAAGTAAGCCATTAAATAAAGCATTATTCGTTTTATAACAAATTTTAATTAATTAAAAAAAATGAATTATAACCAAATTTAGAATAAATTTGTCTTTTTTTATTTTTAAATATCCACCTACCTCTACCTTTTTGCGCACCAAAACATTTAAACAACCACAAATATTTTGGTTGATTTAATTATAAAGATAAATTTATATTATTTAACCTAATATTTGGTTTTATATTTGTCCTATTCATATAGGCTTGAAATGGAAAAAAAAATTCATTTACATTGCTTTAATTTTAGAGCACTGTTTTGTAAAATAAAACAAAAATTTGAAAAATATTATATGCTTTGAATAATATTACCTCCACAGTATATCCAATATTCCATTGTTTTTCATATACAATAGCAATCCAATCATTCACTTTCCATACAAGACAAATTTCTTTTTCAAGGTAGGTGATGTCTTTCTTATATTGATTACTATTTTTATTGTCCCCTGTCTGGTTACAGTCATAGTTTTTGACATGAAATTCTATGTTATTGTTAATCTGACTATTTTCATCATTTTCTGCTGTCGGTTTCACCAGCATACCTTTTCTCTTCAGGTTACTAAATCTACAACAATATGTAAAACCAAATACTTTTGCCTAAAAGCGTTGGCTTTAACCAACAAATCCATAAAATTAGATTGTTCTGCTTGAATGTTACAATGTTCAAGTTTTACGTTTAGGGTTACATTACACGATTGAATATCTTTTTTTCTATTTCTAACACCATTAATTTCTTCAGTAATAAGCTATTTTTATGAGGTTTTATTTTTTCTTCTTTCTAAGTAAAAACATTTTCTTTTTTACTTTTATCCAAACATTAATACAGTGGAAATACTAAATAACTTGTAAAAAAATATAATAAGGCTAAAACTTGGTACAGAGATCCAAAATAATGTCAAGAATTATTAAAACGCCCTGTAAAATTAATAAATTATTTAATTTATATTATTTAGTCTAATATTTTGTAATAGGAACACCAAGAACTAAATTATAAGAAGTATATATATATATATATATATATATATATATATATATATATATATATATATATATATATATATATATATATATATATATATATATATATATATATATATATATATATATATATATATATATACTTCTTATAATACTAACACTTTTATAGAAACAATTATTTGGAACATTGAAAATTAAACAGAAATAATTATTTTATCCATAGAATATTACAATATACACAAAAATACCTATGCAGTTGTAAAATTAGATTTAAGAAAATAAATTACAAGCAGAAAAAATAATTAACTAACAAAAATAAAAAAAGTGAGATCGCAACTTTTTTTAAATCAAGCAGTTTTCTAACCATGTTTATGACTTTTTTCATTTTTAAAATGTTTAATTTATACTTTAATATGACTGCAATATTTGAATATATTTTTAATAATTCATAAATATCGATAAGTTTTTAGATATGTTGTTATTTGCTTTGTTTTATCAAAAAACAATTTAATTCATAAAAAAAAAAAAAAAAAAAAAAATTTTGTTAAAAATTGATATTTTTTTTTTTTTTAATAGCAATTTTTATAAAAGCTGATTGTAAAACAGAAATTTAAGCTCAAAAACAAAAATTAAGTTAAGCTAATATTAGCATTCTCAAAAAAAACAATGATTAATTTATGTTTTACTGAAAATCGTGTTTTTTAAATCCGTAATATTATTTTCTTTTATATAATATTTTTCGACATTTATAAAATTGTTTTAGTATTCTAATAAAGTTTATGGTAAAACCTTATTTTAAATAGCTAATTTGATTTTATAGCTTTTTTAAAATTTCGTTTTAAAATTTTCTAAAATATGAAAGATAATAAAATAAATTTTAATATAAGATTTTCTTAAATATAGCAAAAGTCGTTGCATTTTCAAAAGCTTTACTTAAAACATTTAAATAAACTTGATTTATTTAAACTTAGATCAAGGAATACAAATTTGATTGAGATATCATAATTAATTTTCAAATAAGTAAACGAACGTTTGCTCTTAGATGTTCAACGTGAAAAATTACTTAGTGAAGTTCATCGCTATTTTTTACATGATACAAAAAAGTCGACGTTAGTATTATATGGAATGTCGGGTGTTGGCAAAACACAAATCGCCAGAAGATATCGTGAAATATACCATACCTTTTACAAAAACATTGTTTGGATAGACGCTGCATTCGGAAAGTTACAAACTTCGGTTAAAAATCACTGTCAAATAATAAATCTTATCATTCATGATTCGAAAGGGGATTACTTTAATATTGAGGTTATTGTTGAAAAATTGCACAACTATTATAAAAATGGAAAAACTTTGTATATTTTTGACAATGTCGACGATGAAAGTGTTAAAAGTTTAGAGATGTACATTTCAACGAAACCGAATTCATTTACATTAATTACCTCTCAATGGAGAACGTGGTCAAACAAAGTAAATAAAGTGTTTATTGATGTTTTTTCTATTGAAGATGCATTTGCTTACGTAAAAAATAATATTAAAGAATACACGGATAAAAACATAAAAAACTTAATCAAAGAACTTGGTTATCATCCGTTTGCAATTACACAGGCAATAAAATATATAAATATACATAAAATTTCGATAGAAAAGTATATAGATCGATATAGAAGCAATCCCTTAGAAATATTAAACACTGATATCTTTCCATCCGAAAAAGAATCAAAGTCTGCAATAAAAGCAATCAATTTAGTTTTAATAAAATTAGAAAAAACTAAAGTTATTCCATTTAAAATACTAAACTGTTTATCTCATTGCGACGGACAAAATATCAATAAAAAGTTTATAATCCAAATCTTAAATCAAATGAAAATAGGCGGAGAACATTTAGTTGATGAAACAATTGGATTACTAATTAGTTATTCTTTACTAAATTGTTATAATAATGAAAAATATTCAATGCACGAACTGACGCAGTTGTCGTGTAGATGTTTTCAAAATAGAAATTCAAGTACAAATACCTACCTTGAATTAATCGAAAATTGTTTTAAATTTAAGTTAAACAAAATAAAAGATCACGTGGATTACGGAAATCATTTTGTTTTTCATTTTCTTCATATGTTTCGTATTAATAAAAAGTTTATGTCAGAAACCTTCCATCATATGACAACTTCTATTAAAAAATTGTTAGTATGTAAAGGTTTATTTGATGAAGCAATCGAAATATTAAAAGCAATTCAAAACTTTAACGTAGAAACTTATGGAGAAAAAAATAAACTTACGACTAATACAGAATATAATATCGCAGACTGTTTTTATGAAATGGGAGAATATAACAAAGCTTTAGAAATTTTTAATTTTGTTGTTAAGATACAAACTGAAAGTTTAGGTATTAATCATTCATCAACAATGGAAACAAAATATAATATAGCTAGATGTTTATGTAATATAGGAAATTTCATCGAAGCGTCAAAACTTTTTAAACTTCTTGATAAATCACAAACGGAAGTTTTAGGTAATAATCATCCAGATACAATGAAAACAAAAAATAGTATAGCAAACTGTTTGATTAAAATGGGAAAATATAACGATGCTTTAGAAGTTAATTATTCTGTTGAGAAAATACGAACTGAAATTTTAGGTATCAACCACCCAGATACAATGATAACAAAACATAATATTGCAATCTGTTTGAATGCTCTGGGAAAATATAACGAAGCTTTAGAAATTTATTATTCTGTTGAGAAAATAGAAACTGAAATTTTAGGTAATAACCATCCAGGTACAACGAAAACAAAAATTAGTATCGCAAACTGTTTGAACGATATGGGAAAATATAACAAAGCTTTAGAAATTTATTATTCGGTTGAGAAAATACGAACTGAAATTTTAGGTATCAACCATCCAGATACAATGATAACAAAACATAATATCGCAAACTGTTTGAAAGCTATGAGAAAATATAACGAAGCTTTAGAAATTTATTATTTTGTTGAGAAAATACGAACTGAAATTTTAGGTATCAACCATCCAGATACAATGAGAACAAAGTATAATATAGCAGTTTGTTTGTACAATATGGGAAAATATAACGAAGCTTTAGAAATTTTTTATTCAGTTGAGAAAATACAAACTGAAATTTTAGGTATCAACCATCCAGATACAATAAGTACAAAAGATAATATCGCACTCTGTTTGGACAATATGGGAAAATATAACGAAGCTTTAGAAATTTATTATTCTGTTGAGGAAATACAAACTGAAATTTTAGGTATAAACCATCCAGATACAATGAGAACAAAACATAATATTGCAATCTGTCTGGACGATATGGGAAAATATAACGAAGCTTTAGAAATTTATTATTCTGTTGAGAAAATACAAATTGAAATTTTAGGTATCGACCATCCGGATACAATGAGAACAAAAAAAAATATTGCAATCTGTTTGAACAAATTAGATAAGAGGCTAACAAAATTATTTAAATTAATAAAAGTTTGTATTTTAGTTTTGTTACTTATTTTTAATTTAAGTTTTACTTTTCTGTTGTTACAACATATAAAGACTAAATTTATTAAATAAAAGTAAAAGAGAGCCGTATATAATTTATTTCATTATGTTGATTAAATTCTTGTTTTTTATTAGAATTTTAATTGCGGATATTTAAGTATGAAGGAATTACTAAGTTATCTTATATTAAATAAACATAAAATCTTTAAATTCAATTGTATGTATTATTGATTAAAAAAAAAGGTTAAAAATGGTTTATAGTTTTACATATATGTTATAATTTAGTTAGTTATAACTAGTATATCTAAAAGCAAAAGATTAAGTGTTTTACTAGGCGTTGTATATGTATATATATATATATATGAATATTCATAAATATATATATATATATATATATATATATATATATATATAAATAAATATATATAAATATATATATATATATATTTATTTATTTATATATATATATATATATATATATAAATACCGGATAGTTAATTACTGTAATGAGATATGATATATATATATATATATATATATATATATATATATATATATTTATTTATATATATATATATATATATATATATATATATATATATATATATATATATATATATATATATATATATATATATATATATATATATATATATATATATAAATACCGGATAGTTAATTACTGTAATGAGATATGATATATATATATAATATATATATATATATATATATATATATATATATATATATATATATAAATATCTCATATCTCATTACAGTAATTAACTATCTGGTAGTGATGACGATATAAATCGTTTATTCTTGTTCATGAATTTTTTGAAAAACTTTTCAAAAATGTTTAATTAATGTATTTAGTTATATTATTGAAATTATACAATTCAGAATTACTGATCCTTATTGACTTATTTAATAAAGCATTAATCAAAATCAAACATATTTTTATTTTGCTTAAGATTGTTTTGTTTTTATTGTAGTGCTAAATGAGTAAAAAAAATAGTCTCTAAATTAAATTATGCGTGTAAAAAAATTTTTAAAAAATTGAAATAAGTTTCGTTTTTCTCTCTACCTTTTAAATGGTTTAATATAAACTACGGCAAGTCCTAATATTTAAAATTATTACGATTGAACTTAAAACTTAACCCTGAGTTTTTAGAGCTTAATTGCAAAAAATATAAATTGATGAGATTCGGCAATCAAAATTTTTTTGAGGAATTAATAAAACATACTTAATGAAAATTAATGGAGTTATTTATGAGCGCTCAAACAGTGTATTAGAGAAAGATCTAGGTATTTTTGTACAACCGGATATGGGCTGAACACATTAAACACAAGTATGTGTTACCAGAGTATCAAAACTACTAAGTTTACTAAAAAATGCATTTGAATGTAAAGGAGTTCTCAAACTTAAAATTTTTGTGCTTGAAAGATTTTAAAAAAGGACCACAAAAATATTATACTCAAATCGACTGCTTAGAGACGAAAAGCGACTAGTTAAAATGGGTCTAACGACTTAAAATCTAAGAAGAGAATGAGGAGACTTAATTCATTTATACAAGATATTGAACCATTAAAAGTTAGTCAAACCAGTCTTTAATTCAAGTATTGAATTAGATGGCCCATGTTCTAAAACTAAAATATTTATATAGGGTACATCGTACTTTATAATAATTTGTAATTTTTTATATAAAATATAAAGGGGAGGTTAGGATAATATGAGCACCTTAAGCAAAAATTGGAATAATTTAAAAAAAATCTAAGCTGGATCCAAAATTTTTGCGAATAAACAATATTTAGGGATCCCTTCTCATGATCCACTTAGATATTTGAGCTCCCGAAATTTTTTCTTAAAAACACAGAGGTTTTAAAAAAGTTACAAAAATGCTCATATTACCCAGACCACAGATCACAATATAAAAAAGGTAAAATTTCCGTATTCAAAGAGATCACAATATAAAAAAGGTAAAATTTCTGTATTAAAAAGCAAAAGGAGGTTTAAAATGATGTAAAAACGGAATCAAAGCTGATACCTTCTGAAAGCAATTTTTGTTAATAAAGACTAGCCACTAGGTCTTGAGCTATATAATTTACTTGACTATTGGTTAATTTTTGATAGTCTATGTAATAGTTGGAAAAATCCCTATGGATGAGACTCCCTCAGACTTTTTGGATAATACAGCGGAAAAAGCAAAATTAGCCTCACCTTTATTTTTCGTTCTAATTTAACAAAAACGGCAGTGAAACAGTTATTAAGTCTACTTTATTTCTTATTATCTTCTACAACAGCTAAAAAGTTTATGAATTGGTATGTTTGATTAATTACAAATGGAAAAGAAATTAAAAGTATTCAATTTGTGGAGTAAATAGAATTAGTCTCGTTTACATAACATACAAGAAAATACAGAAAACGTTTTGTTTTTACAATTATTTAATATTTACTATTGCTTCCTGAATTTTAAATGACTTCAAATATGCAGCTTGACATACTAGTCACGAGAGTTTGGATAGTTTTTATAGATATTGAAATATCAATAATTCTTTCCAAGCTTCTCTGATACGAGTTTTTAGCTCCAAGGTAAATTTAAAATGCTTACTATTTTCCAGGCTTGGTCGGCAAAGGCGTGCCATTGTACTCTAATCTTGACTACGCACACAATATTTAATTGCGACAACCTGCCCACGGCTTCATTAGATGTTGTGAGAAAATTCAAGTTTAAGTATGTTTCCATGTTTGTCCGCATAACAATAAGTTTTTAACACGTTCGCTGCCAACAACGAGTATAGTCGTAGTAAGTTAGCGTCATTTATTTGCCAACTACGAGTATACTCGTAGTTAGCGGAACTTTGATATTTCCCAACTACGAGAATACTCGTAGTAAGCCGGCATCATGAGTTTACCAACTACGAGTAAACTCGTAGTTATGCTAACTTATTTCAAATAATATTTGTACATGACTGGCTTTGTCTATTCACTTTTTTTTTTTTTTTTTTAGCCTCACATTTGATTTCTTAAATATAACATTAAATTTTTTATTTTAAAAACTTAAAGAACCTAATTTAAATGCGGATAAAACAGAAATAGCTTAAAATAGATAAAAGTAAAATATTAATAATGCTTTAATTTTATTTCATGAAAATTAAAGTGTAAACCTATTCTTTTGAATGATACATTCTGAAATATTCGCAAATACATAACAGAGGTCTATTTTTACAAACAGCACATTCATATCGTGTTTCTTTACGTTTTATTTTAGAGCAGACTCGACATGGTTTTGTTGGGAATTTTTTTTTTACGTGGTGGTATTGAAGACAAGAAGTGAAAGCTATTCTTTGTAATTCGAGGCACAATTTCATTCAAACGTTCACCCAATAAATCCGTAACAAATAATTCTCTAAACTTAAGTAAGGAAATTGTTTTATCTTGTCCATAACTGCTGTTTAGACAGTAAGCATTAAACAAAAAAGGTATCAAAGAGATGAAGTGCTACATTTTTATACTATCTAATTGTCTTTTTCAGGCAATCATAATATATTAATATTTTTTCCTCCATATCTACTCCTGACATACATTGATTGCAATCTTTAATAATATTGGGTTTCATTTTATTCTCTCCTCTCCTGTTTGTCACTTCAATCATTTGCAACAAATGCAAGTTTCTAATCATTAGCACGTCTCTTTTGTCTTTCCATTTAGCAACCACTACACCCTCTCTGCTTCTGCTTATAATGTCTCCCTGTTTTTGTTTTGCTTTTGTACATTCTATTGGATTTGACTTTCTATCAGTTCTTAATGTACCACAAATGTATGTTTTTTAATTAATCAAGTGCTTTGTTAACTCAAAGGAATTGTAAAAGTTATCGGTGTACAGGTGATAACCTTTTTCCAGAATCTTTTCCATAAAGTCTACAACAATAGCTCCCGTTTGACCCAACAAATATTGACCGAGAGTTGTCTCGCTAGAGTAGATTTTTACTTTTAGTACAATACCATCTGATTCGCAAAGCTCATAAAACTTGATACCATACTTTTACGTCTTATTTTTCACATACAGCCTGAATACAAGACGTCCCTTCCAAATAATCATTGACTCATCGATTAATACATTTTTATTAGGACAGTAGATGTTATCCATAGTATTATTTAAGTGACCGAGAAGTCCAATAATTTTACACAAGCGTCCACTGCCTGAATCTTCGTTGTTAAAAAAATGTAAAAACCGTAACAATAGTTGGAATTATAGAGACTGTTCTTAGACCAATAGTGTTCAAAAGTTGTCATTTTGACACACCCCATATGAAGAAGAATTCAAAGAAACTACCACATATCTTCTGATTTTATTGAAATCCAATCTTTAAAACGTGAGCTTCTTCTGAGGTGATGCTGCTTATTTATATCTTGCGTTGCGTAGCGATTACTTTCAACCACCATAGTATTTATAAGCTCTTCTGTAACAAAAAGTCTAAAGAAATCTAACGGTTTCTTACTCACCATATTTATCTTCAAACCAGGATCGGCAGTAAGTTGAATTTGTTCTACAATATTCGGCTCATCTTTCCATTAGTTTAAATTTCTTCATAGATTTGTTTCAGAAGTTATTTTGTCAGGCAAAATATAACTTATAAGATAAACCAGTTGAGCTTTGTTTTGATTTTGTCAAGACCACTCGCTGTTCTAGCTCTTTTTGACGGAATTAAAAAATCATCTACAGTGGTAGCTAGATGAACGTCTGTAAACTGATTGCCATCATTTTCTTCAGTGTTATTATCTTCTGAACCTGATTCTGATACAGTTAAGCTCGAAGACGTAGTAGTATAAGCGGAAAATGATTCCGAATCTTCATAGAATCATCTTCACTATCCTCACAATCTTCCATATGTGCTGATCTAATTGTGGAATATCTGTGCTGAGCTAATATGAGATAGATAAATTTGTAAATTATCTATTTATAAAAAAGAAATTAATTACCTATAAAACATATTAATTAGTATACTGTGTGAAAAAATTCGAAGTGCACACTAAAGTGTTTTTTAATAAATTAAAAAACATTTTGTAAACGTTGTGTTAGTCAAATTTTTTTCACATTTTTAATAACATGGAGTATAATGTAGTTATCAAATATATTTTAGCTTCTAGTCTAAAAAACACAACAATTTTAAGAATTAAGAAAACAAAAATTAAATTACCTTTTTTACTCATGATAACTTGCAATATGCATGCGCATGTACAAAAAAATTGAAACACTATTTATAATAATATTGGATCAAATAAGCTACATTACTATACCTTTTCAAGACGTAATTGAGAACTTGAAAGTTTTAATTAAGAAAAGTAAGATGCAATTGTGAAATACAACATGAAATTTAAAAGTCACAATATGCAATCAAGGAACATAAACTGTAATTAAAAAATTTTAAAATGTAATTGAGAAATCCAACATGTCAATAAGAAATCGCAATATGTAATTGGAAAAACAAAATTTCTAATTAAGAAATCGTAATATGGAAATGAGAATACATTATTTATAATTGCTAATTCACAATGTAAGCTTAAAGGTCATAATAAAAAATCTTCTTGTACATGCATTTTAACAAGTTAATTATATCAAATTTAGCATTTGTATGCACCAGCAATATATTCAGTAATGGAATTGAAAGGTCATTGTGTTATTTGTCAATACACGATAAACAGAAAATCTGTTATTAAATTGAATCCGTGCATTTATTTCACTAAATTTGTTAACACCCACTCTTGGAACAACCAGAACCACCTTGTCCAACTTGTTGACATGAAATACATACAACCAAATAAGTTGAAAGAAAACATTAAATTTTATCGTCTTCGAATGAGTTATTGAATGTGCGTAGCGAGAGGAAGACCCAATCGTCATTTTGCGACTCTGGTGCAAACTTTAGGTGTCAAATATAAGACCTCATACAATTAGGTCCTTAGCGGAAATATAAATTTCCTTGGAAGATTTGAAGTTACAGCCAACCGCAAATCCCATTTTCATCATTTTTTTATTTTATCAAAAACCCGCCGAATCTACGAACAAATAAATTCTATTGGTTCAAAAAATACGCTGACTTGGTGAATTAAATGTTCAGAATATTCCGAAGAATCTTTTTATGAAAGTTGTAATAATAGAGTTTTGATAAGTTTTTGCTGATATTTCAAGTGTAAATTGTTATAAGCATATACTATCACTGTCCACTCCGTCCACAATTATTAAAAGTATATATTATCATTGTTCAATCAGTCCACTCCGGACATTGACCGGAGATAAACTATAAAGTTTGCGCTGCTCAGTTTTGGCTGAGTGGCAACTAAACCCTTAAGTGGGCCATACTAAACCCATTAATGGCCAAAAAACCCTTAAATGGGCTAAAATATGCAGTCTCGGCTCATAAATAACATCGACTTCTAGGGCCCTGTGTAAGTCTGGTTTCAGCTGCAGGTAACTCTAGTAGGTTGGTAAAAATAATGAAAAATAAAGAATTTTATTTCAATACGTTGACTTATTGTCGGAGCTACACAAACACACACAGATATATAAAAGATTTAATAAAATGGCAGTGAATAAACTTTTTAATAACATATTTTGATCTATATTGTTAAAAAGTTTTATATATTCATCGTAAAATATACACATATATTACCTAATACGCTGCCTTTTTATCAAATTCAACTTATATAATCCTTTAACAAGAATATGCAATTAATTATTCGATACTCCTTTAACTAAAGCTTCCGTTAAAGTTTCAGTTTTGTGGATCCGATAATTGATTCTTTCCGCCTCTAAAAAAAAGTATTTAAGATCAAAACCCATGCTCCATTTCAAATTAAGGTATCAAAAACTAAATCTTAAAAATTTTATAAGCATTTATTTCACAGTCTTTGTTTAACATGCGTCACAAATGTGTATCACCAGATCAAAATGTACAACTGAAAATAAATATTGATGAAGCTAATTCTATTTGTTACCGCAAATATCAAGTATTATACACTTTATGGTTTTATCAAATGTACCGCAATTTAATTATACTATATCATAATCTAAAAAGTTGTTGCTTGTAACAATAACTAAGCATATAACTATATACAAAAGATTCTCCCCACGAACTTGCTTATAGATTTACATTATTGTATATTTAATATTTTACAATATTGGATCAGCACAAAGTGAGACCATTTCTATTTTCTCCACTGTATTTATTTCAAATCTTTTAAAATCCTCCAAGGTTGCTAACAACTCATCAGAACTTACAGCAAAATCATAAATCTTTTGATCATAGTTTAAGAAATTTTTTCTCAAAACAAGAAGAATACTTCTTATTTTTAGAAATTATTGCAGGGAAGGTTATTTAGAGTAAAGTCCTTTACCCAATCTTTTAAGGAAACCATTTTGTATTTGGATTCGAATTTGTTTGATTCAAGGCTACAGTTACAGTATTTGAAAAAAACATTGTTTGATACCAAAATGAGGTGAATATTATAAAGATTATCGCTTGACTGGAAATGACCACTAAGATCAACAAAAAATCACATTTAAATAGCCAAAGTGTTAATTTATCTATTGTAATCAAAAAATAAGTACAACATATTTCTTAAATTAATAAACACAGTGTTTTGTTTGATACAAAAACACATTGAGAAAATATCGTTGAAAAAATTAACTGGATTCAACATCAAAATCTATTCGCGTCGATGCTTAAAAATTGCTGTAAATTTAGTCAAACATCGCAAAAAACGTAATTTTGAACAATCGGTGCAAATACTTCTAACAAGATAAAATAAAAAATAAAGAAACTTTTCTTATAAATATGACCCTACGCTACTCGTTAGCCACTCCGCATAAAAGTTGTCAAAAAAAAGGTCATGCGACTGGCTACTTGACAACAACAATTTTATGTCAGAAATAAAAAAAATTACATAAAAACAGTTATAATGACTTATATTATATTAAAAAAAAAGATTTTCCAATGCATGTAACTGACTAAATGAGGACCCCATTAGCAAAACACGCTCGAGTAAATTAAATGTAAGAAATCGACAATAAACTAAACAACGTATAAATGTATCACTTAAAATGAGATTATTATCTTGAATAAACCAAATTAGATTTAGACATGCCTATAATCGTATTGAGTACGTTAATGGTCGCAACTTTAATTCCAAATTAAAATTATTTTGTCAAGGAATAAAAAGAAACTCGATGTTGTTTAGCTTTTTGCTCTCAAATACCGCATAAACACTTGTTAAAGAATGTATCGTATTAGATGCACCATTTAAACTAGAATTATAAAACATAAATTAGGAAAAATAAAAAAGATTTTAAATATTAAAGTAAATCTTTATTAATTTTTACAGTTTAAAATTACATTTAAATAAAAATTTCACTTTGAAGAAGTTTTAGAAACAAACTTGTGCAAATAAGTAATAATCAGTTAAAATAATGTTCAAATGTAAAAAGATGTCATTATAACTTGTTCGTTGGCAGTGAAATACATCAGAACTTATATGTCATTTAAAATACATTTAAAAAAATTAAAAAAAACTTTATTACTGATGACAAAAAGAAAATTTTATCAAGATTAGATCTGTGGTGTAGTCATTGAAACTTTAGGAGCGGGAGTTTTTGGAAATTGAAAACGAGCAGAAATGAGAAAATATAACCAATTCAGAAGATGAATCAAGGTATACATAAAACAAAAAACTCTTGTCATTATTAAATAATAATAATAATGACAAGAATATATTAACATAATGGCTAGACTAAATGAAAGTGCTAAATTTTAGCACAATACAAATTTGTTTTTTGTTTTTTCTATCTCTCGCTCGGAAGGGGTAACAACCCGTTAGCTTCTTGTCAGTAGACGATAAGCTGCAGAAGTATTTTAATAGATAATTATAATGCTAGAAGTATTTTAATAGATAATTAATGCAAACTAAAGTGTTTGTCAATACAATTTTTGAATTCATTAAGATGACGAAAGTCAATCTTAATAAATTTAAAAATTGTCGATGAACTCTAACAGTTTGAAGGAGTCAAGTTTTTCGTCTGACTACTCTGTAAGGTAAGAAATTAAGTCAAGTAAAAATGGCTCACATGTTAACTTTAGCAGTAATTTGTCATGACCGACAAGATCAAATGCCTTTTCAAAATTTAAGAGTATTATTTAAATTGTTTGGTTATTATCTTTAGCTCCAGTCCTCTTTAACTTTAATAATAGTAATTCTCAAAAGTTATTGTTTTTTTATGTTACATATAAAAAAGTATAATGTTTCAGATTACGACTTTTGCTTTTGAATGGATTGTTAAGTGATATTATCAGTTGACAAATTTATTAACACACCATATATAAATAAGTATACGAATCAGATACTTCATTGGTTTATTATTAACAAAAAATTTGTCAGTGTTTTTCAACTATAATAAAAGATATTATTGTTATTATCTGTTTTTACTTCGATTGTATACTTCTTTAACTGGACTATTATTTAAATCATCATACTATATACTAGCATGCCTTATGCTTACTTATTGTTTAGACCCTACCAAATAGGGGAGAGTCGCCGATTATGGACCACTTTTGTTGCGGAGTGTATAATTCACTCATTTTTGCTTAAATAGTTAACTTTTATATTGTAAACCACTTCTTACCTTCAGCTGAACATATTATATGAAGCTTGTAGTGGTTGATTTATTGATAATTATAAAATGTGTCAAAAACGTAAGTGGTCCATATTGGGGGTACTTTAAGCTTGTGCTCCAAATATGGACCATTGAGGTTCCTATTATGGACTAGTTATAAACGGTTTAACTTGGTCATTTAAACAAATTATATACACACTAAAGATAGAATTATTAGAATATAAATACTCAAGAGTATGTAAGCCTCTAATTTTTAACAGGTTTTTAGATGTCGTTTTTGTAAAAAAAAAAAAAAAGTTATTAGGTTTAAGCCAGCCACCATTTATTTGATTCTAAATCTACCAGTCTCATGCACATGTATGCATACACTCAGTTTTATTTATAAAGTGTTTTACTATTTTAACATTTAGCACACACAAAAACATGAATACTGATGTGTAATAATATTTCAAAATTTATTTACAAAGTTCACAAATAAAGTCACAATCTGAAGTTCCTGCACATTCTTCATGTGCCCATCTTTTGCAGGATCGACAGCATATCATATTTTCTATGTTACGTTCCCTACACATAAAACAAAGTCATGAACTTTCATATTAAATACTGGTACTAGTTGTTGAATTCATTTTGGGTTTCTTACATTTCTTTACTACTTTTTCTTTAATTATTTTTGTGTTTTTGGACTTTTTAACTTTTGTGTTTGTTTTTGGACTTTCCTGTAGAAACAGCTTTTTATATGGACTTGAAGTAAGAATTTCTAACTGTTCTTTGCGGCACTTCCTTTTGCCTGCACCCTTTGGGGGAAGAACAGGGACCAGTCTCTGAATTGGAGACAAAGCCCGGATGTAAGAAATTAGTGCCTCATAGTGCCCAGAGTTATTTTCAAACATGGTGTACTTTACTGTGATGGGGTTACCACTATGTTCTTTACCATACATCAGCACAATCCTGTTTGCATTGTGAATCACAATTTTTGTTTTCAGAAGACAGGAGATCTGATTTATCTCCCATTCTCCCACAAACGAGTCTGGTTTGGCAATGTGAGCAATACGCTCTTCTAACAAGTTAAAGCGAAGATGCTAGGGTTGGTCAGCATTTAAGGCATTCCCGTTCATGTCAACAGACAATATTTCTAAATTAGATATCATATAGCAAACAAGCTGATTACGAAGTGAGTCAGCCATAGCAGTTTCCTTCAGGTGAAGCAGTGGACTGACCAGCTTGCCGTTTAATCGCTGAGCTGACTGAAGATCTGGTGTTGTGGAGGCAGAGGTCAGGGAACCTGAAAATTAAAAATTTGTAATACCACTTTTTCCCAGCTTGACCTTTATCCTTATTGAATGGGTGATTTAAACCCTTGTGTTCTGCAACTTCAAATGCCAGAATCATTAAATCTTTCCTCGACATTCCGAAAAACATGGCCTCCAATTTTAAAACTAGGTTGTGTATTTCTAGCTCAACATCCGCAGGAAGGATAGTACTTCTGCCAAGCTTTTTAAATCCTATAGCAAACTTGTTAGCATTATCAAAATGCCTCTTTAGAGTTGCTTTGGGGATGCCGTATGTGGCTGCACATTTGTTCAAGCCAATATAACCATTTCTGTACGCCTCAATAGCACGTTGAAGATCATCATTAGTCCAGCAGCCCCTGATTAAAAAAAAAGGTTGAAATAAATTGTAAGGACAGGGCAAAATTTTAAAAATTAATTTGTCTAAATTTACCCACTTCAATCTACCACTACAAATATAATAATTAATAAATATTTATCATTATTTATAATTATTAATAGGCTATTATTATTATTATTATTAATTTAATTTTAATCATCAGGCCTATAGCCTATAACTATAATAATACTATAATATTAATAATAATTCCTAATTATTTTTAGACCCTTAGCCTTATAATTATATCTTAACTTATATTTTTATATAATTATCTAATTTAAATTTAATAGGTCAATTATAGTAATAGTAAATACTTAGTAGATCTATAATTACTATAATTAAATAATTATAATCTATTATAGATTCTATAGCCTGGCTATAGTCTAGTCAAATTTCAAATACTAATAATAATCAAAGATTAAAATAAAACATAAGATTAAGATAATTTAATTTATTAATGGCTTATGATAAAATAATAACATCCAAGAAAATAAGAACTTATGTTCCCCAATATGGACTCCCGTTTCCCATCTTGAACCACTGGTCCATTTTAGGTACAGTAGTTGGTCCATATTGGGAGAACCACATGGGCATCTAATTTTACTAAATAAAACCAAAACGATGTCATTTGGAGCAATACGCTTGTATTTAGTAAGAAATGAAATGAAAAAGCTTTCCATTTAGTATAAAAGCATTGTCCCGGTTCATTTATTTGTAGAATGACACACAAAAAAAAGCGAGTAAACTTTTAGAAAAAAATAACCAAATAAAATACTAACTTACCTTTTTAAAGAAATCTTGCTAACCGCCATCATTGAAATGCGATTTAACTGAACGGAAGTCACTCTTTAATGCTACGTTTCCAAAGTTTAGAAATAAAATCGCATTTATTTGTTTCATCGGTGGTCCATAAAAAGGGACTCTCCCCTATTATTATATATATATATATATATATATATATATATATATATATATATATATATATATATATATGTATTTATATATATATATATATATATATATATATATATATATATATATATATATATATATATATAAATTAGTAAAAACGCTTTTCTAATTTTTGATTATTTCAACACAGTGTTTCACCATCAGTAGGTTTATCCGGGAAAATCTACAAAATCTATAAAAATCTAATCAATAAGATTCTATAAAATATATAATCAATGCTTCAAAGTTCAAAGAAAGATTCTTCCTGATGAAACTAAGGATGGTGAAACACAGTGTTGAAGTAATAAAAAATTAGATAAGTGTTTTTACTAATTTATTATTGCTTTGTTCTTTTAAAACATTGAGCCCTCTGTTTGTAGAATACACTAACTTAATTTATATATATATATATATATATATATATATATATATATATATATATATATATATATATATATATATATATATATATATATACATATATATATATATATACATATATATATATATATGCATCTATATATATATATATATATATATATATATATATATATATATATATATATATATATATATATATATATATATATATATATATATATATATATATACATATATATATATATATATGTATATATATATATATATATATAAATATATATATATATATATATAAATATATATATATATATGCATGTATATATATATATATATATATATATATATATATATATATATATAATATATATATATATATATATATATATATATATATATATATATATATGTTAATAATCTTGATAGCTGTTTGCAACAACTATCAAAATTTGTTTACCTAGGCAACTTGACCGTTACTTTGGCAATTTTAAGTTGATCAGGGAAAACTCCTTTGCTAACGCAAGACGGAAAGATTTTAAAGAGAATATTGTATGAATTTATATAAACATTGTCGTTGATACCGGTGAATCCTATTGCTTTATTTGGTTTAATTGTTTTGAAAGGAGCTTCAAATTCCTTAAAGGATTTTTTAATGCAATTAAGATTTGTTGTTTTTTTGAGGTAAAAATTCAAAAGAATTACCAATATATGGAATAGTTTTTGCTTAGTTAGGCCCTGCTACAAATAAAATGCTTATTTAATTCAACTGAAATATAAAAATATAAAATTTTATCATTAACTTTAACATCGTTAGGCAAAGCGCCTGATTTAGTTTTAGCTTTACCAGTGGTTTCTCTTAAAACTTACCAAGTGCGTTTTGAGTTTTTTTTTTTTTCAAGTAAGTCAAGATAGTACTTTTTTTTGAAATTTTTTCTTTGTTTTTCGAATTCTCTAGCATAATTTTTGTAAATGGTTTTATTTTCAACTGATTTGGATTTCATGTACTTAATATTTAATTTTTGTGCAATTGTGGAAGACTTTCTTAGAACATTGGTTATCCATGGGGATGTTATTTTTTTAAGCTTTTGGTTTATTTCAATTTTAGGAAAATTTGCGTCATAAATATCATAGAATGTTTTAAGAATATTGCTATAAGCTAAGTTGGCGTCCTGAAAATGATCAATATGGTGCCAATGAAGCATTGATAATTAATCATTAATTGATGCTAAATTTGCTTTGCTATAAATGCGTTTACAAAATTTTACTTTTTTATCTAGTCTTGATTTAGTATCTGTATTTATAGAGAAAAAAATCGGAAAATGATCTATGATATCGCATTTAATGATTCCTTTTTTAAGAGAAACGCTCCGTTTTTAAATAAGTCATTGTAAAACTCTTTAATGTTGTATTTGACGTGATATTGTAAACAATCAAAATTAAAGTCACCAATTAAATAGTTTAATTTCTTTTCTTAACTACTTTTTTTTTAAATAACTTTTTTTTCGATTTGGGTACGGTTTCATTTACGGTTCTACTGAACTGAAATTAACAAGCTAGTTGTAATAAAAACTTTATTAAAAACTCTCTGGGAAAAGGTTTTTGAATACTCCTTAAATTACTTAGATATACATTATAAGGCTCTTAAAATAACTTTTTTTTATAAGGAAAGATATTAAAATTTTAGTTTGAACTAGTATTAAAATTGTAATTGAACATCATTTTGAAGAATGCCAAGGCCAAGGACCGAAGTTTGGAATCACTTTGATGAAGAGGTCAGTACTACACCTGATGAAGAGCGACTTGTTACTGCAAAATGCAAGTATTGTTTTGAAATTTGCAAGTTGACGGACAGAAATACATCTGGCATGAGATCACATTTGACAAGGAAGCATCCTGTTCTGTTTGCAACCCTGGAGAAAAAGCGCCATATTCCTTTTGATGAATTTTGATGAGCAGGTGCAGTAAAGTATAGAAACGTTTTTACTTTTTTAATTTAAAAATTAACTTTTATTTTCATATGTGTTAGTTATTGTTACTATTAAAATACCATTTAACAATAAATATCAATAACTTTCAATAAACGCTGATGAATTAATTTTTAGACTTACAATAAAGACGAGGCTTATAAGCAGGTCCGAGATGATAAGACGCCATTAGTGTTAAGCAGTAAAGTTAAACAAGGAAAACTTTACGGACCATCAGCAGAAAAGGTCCAAAATCTAATCCATTGGGTAAAATACAAGCCACAAGACCGTAAACTGCTTAGAGGAGACATTGAAAATGTCAAGTTTTTTGCCCGTATAAATTTGCCATTCTCTTTAGTTGAACATGAAGCTTTTAATGGATTTGTTCACTACTGGAACCCAAAATTAAATGTAAAGGCTGCAACAACATACTCCCGGTTCAAAAATGCAAAATTTTAATTGTTTTAAATAAACTTTAATTTGGGGTGGAGAGTCAATTCAATGGGAGTTCCAAGAGAACTAAATTTTTTAAAAAGCTGCTTTTTTAAGACCAATCCACACCAATTATTTTTTGGTTTTCTTAGTAGGTAACCTAATTGATATGTAACGAGAAATCCCAATAATAACTAATTTTTATTTTAATTTTAGGTTGCCGGTGTTGTACAAAAATGTGAAAATCTGTGTGGATGGCATTCTAAAGGAGGAATTGCCAAAGACCGCTGGATATGCAATCTCAACTGACCTCTGGCAAAGTTGAAATAATGATGTATGCTGAGCCAGTACATTGCACTACCCTCTAAAAAATGAAGCGTTGGTTTGATGTTGATGAACGTTGATTTTGCGTTGACGATCTACGGCGATCAAATATAAATGGATGTTTAGCAACGGCAATATTATCAACAGCAAATCATTGTTTATTTACAAACACTGAGCGTTCGTTGATTTTCTGTTGAGAAAAAACAAATTTATCGAGCCGTTTACTAAGGTTAGCCCTAGAGAAGATGCATCAAAAGTAGGTTTAGATTTTTTGAAAAAACGCAGACCTAGAATGCGCGTCACAAGTTTAGCGGATGCGTTGTTGCTTAAATGTTGCGTCGTAAAAACCTCGTGGATACAAAGTCACTGTATTTTTTATTTAAAGCAAGTTTACTATTTATTTTGAGGATCAAGATGATCGTAAATAACGTTCACCAAGATATATATATATATATATATATATATATATATATATATATATATATATATATATATATATATATATATATATATATATATATATATATATATATATATATATATATATATATATATATATATATATATATATATATATATATATATATATATATATATATATATATATACAACCCGTAGATGTTGTCCGAAAGTTTTTTCCATATTTTGTTGACAAAAAGTAAAAATTAAAATGCAAGACCGGAATTTTTTTTTTAATAATGATAGACTGCCTGCCCCAACCAAACCCTCAGTCGATGTAGCAGCACTCCCTTGCGGGTCAGGCTCTTTGTCAGTCGATGTAGCAGCACTCCCTTGCGAGTCAGGCTATTTGTCAGTCGATGTAGCAACACTCCCTTGCGAGTCAGGCTATTTGTCAGTCGATGTAGCAGCACTCCCTTGCGAGTCAGGCTATAAGATAGTCGATGTAGCAACACTCCGCGCATGATTTACAGTAAAAAAAATAAAAATAAAAACATTGTTTATATTGTTAAAAACATTCACAATGTTTTTAAAACATTCTGGTCAATTAAATTTGCGTTTTTGTGGTTTTTTTAAAAAGCGATTTATTTGTAATTAAATTAATGGTTTTTACTTTTGTCCAACACGCAAATGTTGGACGAAAGTAATTAAATGAAAGTCAAAAGTAATTAAAAGTGACGTATGTGTTGGCGTAAGAATCACTTTTTTCCTTCCGCTCTTCCCAAAGCCAACAAACTATAGATCTATAAATATATATATACAGTGCCGTAACTAGGCAGGTGCAACAGGTGCACTTGCACAGGGCCCGTAGATTAGACGGCCGTGAAATGGAACTTTAAACTGACAAAAAATTATTTGTTCTATTAATAAATACTTCTATTAATTTTTTTTTTAATTTTTTTAAATTTTTTTTTCCTATTAAGTAGCACTGTATTGAATTTCAATACAGTGCTGCTTAATTCTATACTGCAATTTTAAAATTTCTATATTCATTTCCAATTCCAAATTGTAATATTTTGGCGTGAATTCAATCAACGATATCTGGTGGGCAATAGAATAAAACGTATTGTGTGTGTAGTAATGTGGTGAATTTAAAAAATGTGTGAAGCAATTTTCATTTTTAATCAAAGCAACATAAAAAAAATTATTGTCATTATTAATGACACATTATTACAATTTATAATTTCCAATTAGATATTAAAATATACTCGTTTATAAAAACATCGTAAGTTTGTTTTATTTAAATATAGATTGGTTAAAAATAGCTATAAAAAAAACTAATTATTAAACCACATCAAGTCAATTATTCTATTAATTACATTAAACTAAATCATCAGGTAAGCTTTTTAAAATAATAAAAACTTAATAAAACACTTGAATCGTAAGATAGCGTTGGCAAGCACATATTTCAATTTACCGATAAATTTTTTTTTACAATTTTTTATTTTCGATATATCTGGTAATCTAGTAGCTCCAGAGATAAATCATAAATTTATATTTAATAATATTATTTTTATCTAGTCAAACAATGTCAAAGCAATTATCGGGCGCTCAAAAAAGAAAAATTAACAAGCAAAAACAAGAAGAATGCAAATCAATGTCGCAGCAATTTACTAAATGGCTTAAAAAAAATCCACAAATTGAAGAAACTAATATATCTAGACCTAGTTCTGATTTACAAGATGAAGATGCTGTGCTACAATTGCAACCTATAAGTTTAATTGATCATAATGATATTATTACAAATGTCGAAAACAAAAATGTCGAAAGTACAAATGTCGAAAGTACATGTACTACTGATGTTGAAATTGAAAATATTGTTATAAATTTGCCATCTATTACACCAACCGTCAATATTATTCCACAAGAAATAATGCTAAATTACAACGACCCAAATTCTTGGCCTGCTATTTCAAATAATGTAATATATTCCCTTGTCAAGCATGGTCCAGAACAAGGCAATAATGTAAACGTTAATACCATTATATCAGCAGACAATACAGGGCGAAAATTTACAAAGGATTGGTTTTATGTGAAACATATTAATGGAGAAATGGTTATAAGAAAATGGCTGTTATATTCTGTTAATCAAAACGCAATATTTTGTTTCCCTTGTATTCTATTTGGCCACAAATCTCATAATATTACAGACCCCCATAAAGGATTCCGTGATTGGCGACATCTTCATCCTGTTATTCCACAACATGAAAATTCATCTGATCACAGAAACAATTATGTTAAATGGAAAGTGATGGAAACAAATATAAGATCAGGTAACACACTCGATGATTATTTAATTAATTCAATTAATAAAGAAAAAATGGTATGGCGTGAAATAATAAAAATCGTTGTAGATGCTCTTCTATTCTGCGCCAAAAATAATATTGCTCTTAGAGGTTCAAATGAAAAAATTGGAGATCCAAATTGTGGAATTTTTTTAAATTTGATAGAATTTGCTAGCCATTATAATAGAACTTTAAAAGAACGTATTGAAAAACATAAAAAAGGTTCTGTTTCATATTTTTCACCCATTATTCAAAATGAAATAATAAAATTAATTAGTGATAAAACTAGAAACGAAATCATATCTAGAATTAAAAAATCAAAATACTACACAATTTTATTCGACTGCACTCCTGATATATCAAAAAAAGAACAAATGAGTCAGATGATACGATACGTCCATGTTGATTCTAATGGTAAGGTAATGATCGAAGAAAGCTTCATCGACTTCATTCACTCACATGAAAAAACAGGAGAAGGTTTAACGACTGAAATTTTAAATAAACTAGAAGGTGATAAACTGAATATTAATGATGCCAGAGGACAAGGATATGACAACGGTGCTAATATGGCGGGAAAATACAAAGGAGTCAGAGCGTGTATTTTGGAAATTAATAGTTTGGCAATATTTATACCGTGTGCAGCTCATAACTTAAATTTAGCTGGTGTCCATGCTGGCTCTACATCACCAGAAATGATAACTTTTTTTGGTACTGTGCAAAGATTATTCAATTTTTTCTCGTCATCAACAACACGATGGGAAATTTTAATGAAGTCTTTAAAATTGACACTTAAAAGTTTTTCGGACACAAGATGGTCATCAAAAGCCAATACAATAACATCACTAAGTTTGCATCTATCAGAAGTAAAAAAATGATTGGAATCGATTTTAAATGGCTTATCAAATCCAGAAGCTGTATCAAATGCAAAAAGTTTATTGTTACTAATTAATTATAGATTTATCTGTACCCTGTCTATGTAGAATAAAATTCTACAATACATTGACAGAACAAATAAGGCATTACTACGAAAAGATATATCAATAGACCATGCAGCAAAATTAATTGATGCACTACGTTGTACATTACAAGGACTACGCTGTATATATATATATATATATATATATATATATATATATATATATATATATATATATATATATATATATATATATATATATATATATATATATATATATATATATATATATATATATATATCTTGGTGAACGTTATTTACGATCATCTTGATCCTCAAAATAAATAGTAAACTTGCTTTAAATAAAAAATATAGTGACTTTGTATCCACGAGGTTTTTACGACGGAACATTTAAGCAACAACGCATGCGCTAAACTTGTGACGCGCATTCTAGGTCTGCGTTTTTTCAAAAAATCTAAACCTACTTTTGATGCATCTTCTCTAGGGCTAACCTAATAGAACATCGTAATATAAATATTTTTAAAATTTAACATGAAAAAGTCACAACTTAGCAGCAATTTAACTTATTAATGCTTATTATAATAACATTACTATTGTCATAGCAAATAAGTAATGTTTATGACTGCAAGAATTTGCCTGATAAATTCTGACTGCAAACTTAAATCATATAGTAAAAAATGCAATTTAAATTGGTTTTTTCTGTATAAGAATAATAATTCTATTTTTTTCTTTTCTTCTGTGATGTGATAAAAAAAAGATAATAATGCCTAAATGTGACAGAAGCCTATACATGACAGTTTTTATGAAAGAAAAACGAGATACTGAAAAAAGAATAAAATATCTTCTTGAAGAGTGCAGTATTGTTGGTAGAGGGAATTGTGTTCATCTAGATTCAGACATTCAAAAGATTTTTGAAGTTTCCAAAGATGTGCATAGCGATATATTGATGTTTTCAATTACTTCACTTGAAAATAAATTTTGTTTAAGTAAAGTTGAATCTAATTATGGTGATGTTGGCGACGTTGCTGTTGAAAATTGTTTATACAGTAGTATTGATACTCTAATTTCAGCAAAAGATTTTTTATATGAATTGTCCTTAAAATACTGTATAAAAGTAGATGCTTTAAATGCACTTTTATTTCACTTAAAAAAATTTACTCCATCTATACCTAAATGCACGCAGACATTACAAAAATCTCTTCAAAAAGTTTTATGTGTCAGTGGAGGCGATTATATATATCTTGGAGTTGAAAGTGCAATTGATTGTTGTATATCAACAGTTGGAAATAAGGAAAAGCTTGATCTAATTGTATTTATCAAGTCTTTTTACTATTGTACATAGGTGCACCATCAAAATATTGATGGTGCACCTATGTACAATAGTGAAAAGACTTCCATTTGGCCCATACTTAATTCAAATAACAGAAAAGGACCATACGTTGTTGCAACTTGGTATGGTCAGGGAAAACCAAACAACTTGAATGAGTACTTTGAAGGTTTTATTCTTGAAATAAAAAAATTGCAAACTAATGGGTATAAACAGCTGCAGGTGACTATTAAAGTTTTTGTTTGTGATGCGCCTGCAAGAACATTTGTTAAATGCATTATAAGGCATAGTGGCTACCATAGCTGTGAAAGATGTATGGCAGTTGGCACACAAAAACATGGCGTAAGATTATTGGAAACAACTACTTTACTTTGTACTGAAATGGCTTTAAAAAATAATTTGTATAAAGAAGAAGGTCACCAACTTGAGAGTCTTTCAGTTAAATTTCCGCTTGTTCAGTTAAATTTCCCAATGGTAACTGATTTCCCATTGGACTATATTCCTCTATATGTCTTGGGGTAGTTAAAAAACTTCTAATGAACTAGTGTAAAGGTCTCCGATGTATTAGAATAAGTCAATCTGTTAAAGACAGTATTTCAAATGAACTCATAAATTTACGAAGTTATACACCATCCAATCTTCAACTTAGACCACGCTCTTTAAATGAATTTGAGAAGTGGAAAGCAACAGAGTTTCGATTCTTTTTGCTTAAAGCTGGACCCGTTGTTTTAAAAAGGAAAAATAAATAAAACTAACTATGAATTATTTATTTCTCTTTCCATTGCTATGCACATACTGCTTTCTGATAAAATGGTGAAAAATGAATTGTTAGTGGCTTGTGCTAAACAGTTGCTTATATGGTTTGTTAGAGAAGTACAAGTTTTGTATTTGGTAACATACAATGTTCATGGCATGATTCGTTTAGCTGATGATTGTGTTAACTTTGGGGAGAGTCTTGATCATCTATCCGCTTTTCCTTTTGAAAACTTTTTGGGTCGAATTAAAAAAATGGCCCGAATATCAAATCAGACTGTTGCCCAAATAGTGAATCAACTAGATGAGAGAAAAAGTTGGATATTTTTCTTAGAGAAAGGAATAAAGAAATAAATGGTAAATAAATTTCTGTCCAATTGGTAAAGAAAAAGATCACATCAAATCTACGAGACAGAGTTTATTTCATTCAAGACAAAGAGTTTATTTTAGTAGAAGAGGTTTTGGAAGATCTTGTACGATGCAAGGCTCTAAATCCTCATTAAGTTCGAAAGTTTTTTCCTGATTGTTCTGAAACATCTTATTTAGAAGTTTGTTATGTAAATTCATTAGCAACCTAAAAACAATTTTTCTGAAAAAAAAAAAACTTTTGAAAAAAGGCTTGATGATACCTGTTCAAAAAGGTGGTTATGCTTTTTTTCTGCTTAGACATAGTGATATTGCTTATGATCACTGATTTCTTGAATTAAAAACACAAATTTTAATGATACTTGCTCACCATCAATTTTTAAAGAATGTCTGTCATGTGTCATTTTGTAAAATTTGTCATTTGTTAAATGTCAGTTTGTAAAATTTGTTATAAATTTGTCAAATATATAGCTCATTGAATATTTTTAAAGTGAGTTTAATGCATTTTAATTTATAAATTTTTTGTGTGAAACAAATACCTGGTATGTTTATAGAAATAATAAAACATTTATGGTGGTGTTTTAAATCAACAAATCTAAAAAGCGTTTTACAAAGTTCATTGTTTTTAATCTCTAATCTATTTTTAGTTTTATTTTGTAACTTTTATAAGGTTGTTTAAAATTAAATTGCATCAGAATATTGAAATGTCATTTGCCATTGCTGAATTTTTAAATGAAAAAAATAATGAAATGGAAGTGATTGCTAAAAGTTAGATGAAAAATGATGGGAAATGCTTCTGGCCGCCATTAAAAAGTTCCACTGCGATTTGTAAAGCTGTGACAACCTTGCAGGTTCCAACCTCTGATTGGAAGATATACCCAGCAAGTATTTTATACACTACAAGTTTGCATATTACTATTAGAAAAATGTAAATTAATTGAAGTAGATACTGAACTGCATGTTTTGACCAGGGCAGTGGAGAGGATAAACATGTGCTGATGCAAATTTATTTGGGGCCCCCTTTACAGTGACTATTCTCTCATTTAATAGCACTTATTTTAAATCCAATGTTCCAATGGGCATTTGTTTAAATTATATGTCCTGAATGTCTTTAGAATGTTTAAAAAAGATTTCCAATGATTAAAATAGTTTTTTTAATCGTTGACAAAAACATTTTTATTTTGGAGTCTTTATAAAAAAAAGGTTTTTTTTACAATGTTTTTAGTTTTTTTTTAAACTTTTAGTGTTTTTTTACAAACTAAAAAATTCATTAATTTTCAAGGGTTTTTCATTAAAGTTCATTAATTTTTATGCTGTGCACCAACTGCACCCCGTTCTCAGAGGGCCTGCTTTTGCCACAAACATTTCAACTACATTTTCATTAGAAATTGATAAATGATTTTAAGTACATAGATTTGTGTTTAGATTTTTGTGAAGAAGCTCAGTCACGTTTAGAGAAAGCAGCTGATTTTTCAAATATTGAAACTGATACCGAAGAAAAAAAAGGGACAAAGCAAAAGTAAATTTTACTAAAATTAGTTTTTAATAAATAAAAAACTTTGCAATAAAGAATTACACATGTCATGTACTTTTTTTGTTCAAAAAGTAAAGTTTATATTAAAGGAGAAACGGCAATGACATTCTGTGAAAGTGATGAAGATATTGTGGTTGGTGATGAAGAACTATACGGAAGGCATTATTTTGATAGTTCAAATAGCCAAAGAACATCTAACGTGATTACTTATATGGAAGGTTAGCTATTTTTGTAAAATTAAAATAATGGTTTGTTAAAATTAACATGCTTATTTTTTTACTGAATTATAGAGGTTTTTAAATCGATATCAACTCTCCATTTACACAGTGAAATAGCAAGCTTTTCAGTTGCTGAAAATAACATTGATTTCTCGAAAGAAACTTATCTATCTCAAGGGAAAATGATGTTGTCTTTAAATATATTGGTAAAAAAAAGTCCTAATGTTGCTTTTGCTCTAATTGAAATCTGTGTGCGTGTGCAGTAAAAAAATTAATAGAAGTCAGAACTATATGTTATAGAATATAAATTTGTTGACAAATATTTTATAAATATGTTTGTTAACAAGTTTAAATAAAAATCACTATATTATGTTAAAAAGTTTTGTTTGATTTTTGTATCTATAATTTATCTATACCTAGGTAGAAAATGGCTCTAAAAATTGTGTTTTGGATAAAGAGTTTAGCAGAGAAAGATATTTGATTATTAGATGCGTTTTTTTTTTCTTAGGCTTTTGTTTTTGGAAAGTTGTTGATGAGCGAGGACGCTGTAGGCCGTTTTAATGTCTCTGGTGGTTCATTGAAGATAAATTTTAAAACATGGACCCTGTATCATATGATAGTGGGTAAGAATGGTTTTATGTATTTTTTTAGATTTGTTTTTTTACAGAAAATATATTTTGTTTATTATGTTTGCAACTACATGACAGCATCATAATGCAAAAATTTGCGAATGTTATTCAGGCATTTCGAAATTTTTAAGGCAATCAGAAACACGACTCAAAAAAAAAAGAAAAGTTTTAAAAATGAACAATGCTGCAAACACTAAATAAATTGTTTGAAAATGTAAATTTTGTGTTAAATTCAATAAAAAACTTTCTTACTTCACGCAATGCCTACTTTCTTTCATTATTCTTTTGAATTAGCTTTGAATTGCTCTATCAATAATTTTTTTGCTAAACCCTTTATTTACAGCCTGTTTTTTACAAAAGAAATAAAGGTTTGAGCAATACGTATAAATTTTAAATACAAATATTTCACATATATAAATACATAATATATATACATATAAATTATAAATTAGTTGAAAATCACTTAACAAAAACTTTTTAATTTAACACTATAGTTCATCAATAAAAGTTTCTTTATTAAAAAGAGTTTCTTTATTGATGAGAGCATTTCTGATGAGTCTTTTTATTGATAAAACACAGCGTTAAATAAAAAAAACTTTTGTTAAGTGATTTCCTACTAATTTATAATTGCTCAGTTCTTTTAAGAACATTGAGCACTCTATTTTGTTGAATATATTTTAAAGTTGTTTAAATATACACACACACATGTATATATATGTATGTAAATAAAGGTATATATATGTATATATATATATATATATATATATATATATATATATATATATACATATATATCTATATATATATATATATATATATATATATATATATATATATATATATATATATATATATATATATATATATATATATATATATATATATATATATATATATATATATATATATATATATATATATATATATATATATATATGTATATTTATGTATATATATATATATTTCGTAAACTGTTGATACATTTTTTTTTGATATATGCATCAAAAAGCGATATCAAAATGCCGTCAGCTATTATAAAAATCAGTGCTGAATCACCAGAATAAATGTTTGTTGATTAAACGTTGAAAAGCAACATTCGATCAACGTTTTTTGTAAACACCAAATCAACGTTGATAAGTGGCTAACATTTTGGACAAAAAATCAATATGGAATCAATGTTGACGAAAAACATTGAATGAACATCAAATCAACGCCTCATTTTTTAGCGGGTATGTGAGTGAAGACTTTCGGTTAAAGATGTTTGTAATTGGAGTTTTCCGTTTTCCGGACAACATACAGCTGAAGCCATTGCGCTTTGTCTGGATAAGTATGCTTTAGTATTTTATTTTTATTAGGTTAAAATTTCTATAAATTAAGTTAACCGTTTGAATTATTTAACTTTTTGTTACAAAAAAGCAAAACCCACCATATAGTTTAAAACTAATGGCACAAATTATTACTTTTATTTATATCTCAAATAACAACAAAAGTATTAATTTGTATTTTAAAATATCAAAAAGCAATTAACTAATATTACTTTGCCTTTCAGGAATGTCTCAGAGTTGGCCGGAAATATTGGAGTTTTATCCGTTGTGTGTGTCTATGATTCAGCCGCAAATATGAAGGCGGCATGTGACAAGTGCATTTTTGTAGATGCATCTCTTTTGTGTGCTGAACATCTTTTGAATTTGGCAGTGGAAGCAATCTAAAGAGCAACTGAATTAAATTCAAGATGCCACAAGTCATCTTTGTCTAAGAAAAGAATTGAAAAATAGGTAACTAATTTTTAGTTTAACATTCTTTTTAGCTTTTAAAGCAATTTAGTTTATAGTTTAATACAATACAAGCGCAATTTAAACTTCTCAGTACACTTTGCGTGACAAAATTTTTCTAATGATAGGTATCATTAATAACTGATAAAATGTTAACACTTGAAAAGTAAAAACATATAACATAGTTAATATCAGTTTTTAATAATAGTAAATTTTTAACCAAAGCTATTGCTTGATGACAGTGATGTTGTTGGCAAGGATAAGTTGAAATTTGTAAAAATCATTACTGCCGTGAAAACACGCTGAAATTCAACTTTAATGATGTCGGAAAGCATTGTAAAAATGCGTCTTATCCTCAGTTTCATTAAAGGCATTGCTGGAAAAATTGACACAAAACAAGCTCCAGTCATTCCTTCAGAAGATGAGTGCAATCTTTATGATGAAATTTTGTCTATTCTGAGGAGAGTTGCTGAGATTTCAGAATGTTACTCTGCTGAGAAAGTAGTAAGCATTCACCACGTTATCTCAAACGTTTACACACTGAGGCACAAATGACTGGATTTTATCCAGGCTGGTGGGGCATCACCAACAGCACAAATGTTTCACCAAGAATTGGTGTAAAATTGGATGTTCGTTTTCCGAACACTGTCTGTCAAACCCTTTTTAATCTGTTGCCAACTTGCTTAACTCCTTGTATAAGGGAAGAGCTCTGAAAAAACTGGGTGAATGTGATGAAGCCTATGAGGCACTGATTACTCAATCCAATGCTTATCAGGAATGGATCACAACAAGATTATTTAATGAACGGTTACATGCTAAACCAAATGTCATGTTTCAGAAGATGATACTTTCTATAATGTTGGAATCGAAGAAGCTCCTGCACTTATGACTTCCTATTCTGATCCGGCTCCACCTTCAAAGTCGGACATTGTCACTGAATGGGAAATATTTCAAAAACTCCCAGGGGTTGTTGGTGTAGACGTGCTGGAATTTTGGAGAGCAAACATGTTCAAATTCCCTCTCCTTGCTCAAGCTGCTAAAAAATGGCTATGTGTACTTGCTTCCTTAACATCTTCAGAAAGAGCCTTTAGTGCCGGTGGTGGAATCGTTTTTTATAAAAGCAGCCTGAACAAGTTGCAGCCTGAACAAGTTGATAAATTGTTGTACATTCAGCAAAACTACCCTAAGATCCAGATCAAAAGATGGTTTCTAACCAGTCAGGATGAAAAAGAAACATTGTTTGGAGAGGCCTCTACCAATGACTCTGAGAATTCAGCTGCTTCCAGTCAGGTACATTCTACTTCAACTCTTTCATCAGCAGTTGAAATGTATGACTAAATTAAAAAGGTTCATTGCCTAAGTGGCGTCATTGGTCTATTTCACTGCTTAGAATTTATAAAAATTGCCATATAGTGATTTAGTGATTTCAATGAACCTTGTCTTTGAGATTAAATTTTATTATTTTTCTTATATTAAGTCACAAGCACAAACCTTAACATATTAAACATGTCAAGCCAACAATATATCAAGTAAAACATTGTTACTTTTTGTTTTTAGTTGTTTTTTGCTTCAGCTTAAGTCTGAAATAAATTAAAAAGTCGAAATTACAAATAAAGGTTTGTCTATTTCTTTTTTTACATTAAATAGTGCACTTTTCAGTAGTGATCGACCGAAACTGAAATTTGAGCCAAACCGAAAGTACCGAAATTTCGGTTCAGTGAAGCCGTAGCCAAAACCGAAGCCGAAATTTCGGCCGAAATATGAAAAAGAATGTTTAAAATCCCTGAACCTTTTATGATCACCGAATTAAAGCAAAAAAAACTATTTTACATATATCTAAGCAATCACTATGTAACATAGTTTGATAATAACTATAATATGAAAATAATTCCTCATTCACATCTGTTTCTCAACAATAGTTCTCTGAAACTTTTTGTAAAAGAAAAAGGTTTTTGTCAGAACTTTAAACTGAGAGGAACTGTTAATCTACAATAAAAAAAAGTACTATATCGTACAAATACTGTAAACACATAAAATGAAAAATAATCGATTAAAAATAGTGGTTTGAAAATGCAGTTGAATAATACCTCAGTATGTTATAAAATTAGTATGACTTAAGTACATACATCCTTTTATCATACTGTAATAGTTTTTTTGCATACTAAAGCATGCCAAACAATTTTTAAAGTAAAAATTTGTACTTCATAAAAAAATTTGTACTTTGTAAAAAAAGAATATCTTTTAAGGTATTTATAAACCTTAAAAAACATTCTTTTTTTATGAAATATAAGTTAAGACAACACCTACGGCACAAAAACTCTACGCTGCAAAAAAAAAAAAAAAAATTATATATGCATTTGTGTTTTTTTTTGCGCCACTAACGTTTTGAAGGTAGGTTGATTTATTTTTCTACATCCGTTTTCGATTTACCTTTCTATAGAAAAAAATTCACTCTTTCAAACTCCATTATCGTACTTCCAAAACACTGCTCATTTTTAGAGGTTTTAAGTTGAAGTTATTATTAAAAACGAACTAAATAAATAGTGACCGTTAAAAACGAAGTAAAAACCGCATCTTATTTTCACTTTTTGACCATTTTTCAAAATATTTGAAACCTTCAAAAAACAAGGGGGTCCTAAATTTTATGTTGCTGTATCTTTTGAGCGTCAAAATATTTTTTCATAAAATTTACAACCTAATTAAAATCTTTGAATTCAATTTAAAGAACTTTTTTTCTTTAATAACTTCCCTCAACCAGCGGGATGCAGGGTTCATTTTTCAAGGATATTCCTGCCCCTAAGATCTGACTGCCGTGATTTTAAATAAAAAAATTATCATTTTAATGAATATTAGCAAAATAACAGTTGCAAGTATCTTCTTGTCAAAAATCTATTAGGAATGCAGCAAACTTTCCATTTCTACTGACAGAAAATTACTTTGATTTTATTAATCAATATTCTGACAAATTTACACTAGCTATCAAACAAATTTATAAGAAATAATTTGTCTGAATTATGGACACGAGAGCAGGGCGAAATAGAGATATAAAACCGGAATCCTTTTGGTACTCTGTATTCCTAATTTTACTTGTTATGAACAAAGAGTTTTACTTGTTATATAGTGTATCTCAAAACTAAAAAACAAAAAAATTATTTTTAGTTATTGTTTTCTAATTTTGAAGACGGGTACAGGTCTTAAAAATGAGAAAATATAAACTCACTTATAAAAATAAAAATAAAAAATTCTCACCCTCCTGTTTAATATTACCAATTTTTTCCCCTCTCCCTTCCTTTTCTTATCTTCCCTCATTTAATTCACCTGAACAAAAGACTTATTTTTATTTTGATTAAAAGAGTTTATAAAAAGGTTATTAGGTTATAAATTTTGATTGAAAGTGACCAGTATGTTTGTAATCATTTCTTTTTCTTTTATTTACAGCTTCCTCAACAGCTCTAAACACAATGGAAAAAGTAATGCAATATTATAAACATTACCTCCTGAATTAGCAATAACACTTACCACTATTGCAGAATGCTGTCTAACTGGAAGTCCCTCGTCTATTGCTGTAAGGACTATTTTCTTAATAATATTTTAGGTAAAAAAACAAATAGAGGTAGATTGTTCATATATATTATGATATTCTAATGATTATGACATTTTGACTATGAATTTGCATATAAAAAATAATGTAAAAATATAAAAAATATAAGCCTTTTAGAGTTATTTTTTCAAATTTATATTTTAAAAAATGTATAAATTTAGTATAATTTGTTTATAATAATTTAATTAAACTATATATAATAAAAATAATTTGTAAATTTTATAAATTTATATTTTAAATGGTAAAATAATAAAAATTATAAATGCCCCATCATATAAAACATGTTGTGGCGCGTATAATGTAGAAAGTGATAAAATAATAAAATGCAGAAAGTGATACAAAACAACTTTATTAAATATTGATATGTTTTACCAATAATTGTCTCAACCAATTGTTGGCTAATTGTCAATAACAAAAAATAACTTTTTATTATTCACTAAAATTAATTTTGTAAGTTGAAACTTGTTTAGGTAATTAAAATTTATTAAAATATTTAGAAACGTTAAATGAAAAAGTCAGATTATGATTCTAAACTTCCTCATTTAAATTTATCTACTAATGATGTATAATGTTTTTTATTTCTGTTTTAGAAACTACATAACTCTAAATAAATTATTCAAGATAACTAAAAAAAATGAGCCTCTACGACAGCACTTTTATAATTCAATTGATCCCGCGTAAAATTTTAATAAATTTTTAATGTCGAATATTTTGAAACTATCAAGGAAACAGATAAAGAAAGTCAGCAACAACTAAAAGAACGATTTAATGTGGTCAAAGATTTTCCAGTTTTATTTCAGTTAAGTTACTCTCAGGTGCTTAATACAATGTGGTTGGATGGGAACTTTTATCCATATGTATTAAATGAGGAGAGATAGGAAAGGAAGAAAGGGGCAGGGAAGGAAGTCTTAAAATGGGGAGAGGGGTAATTAGCTCAGGGTGGGTGGGAAAAAAAAGGTGGTACTCCTAAGTGCACTTTGTGGACTTAGGAGTACCACCTTTTTTTTCCTTTTGTTTTTCATAATTTCTGTTTTTAAAGTAAAGTAGCAAAAGTATAGTGAATTAATAAAGACGCAGTCAAAATAACTTATTGCTTCTTAACAATCTTTTTTCATCTTCTTTACAAATTATAGTAAGTTTATTTTTACTGTATTTGCAAACATTTTTTTTATTAATGGCATTAAAAATTGATTTATCTTTGAAATTACTGTTTTAAAAGTTCCTGTTATTTTCCAGTTAGATCTTTAGCGACATTTAAGCTTTAAAGTAACTAAAAATATTTTAAGCAAAAAAGAAAAAGGGTGTTTTGAAATATTGGGCTCTGAAACTGAGTTATATAAACATGTCATTTTAATAATTTTTAAGAATTTATTATTGCAGCATTTAAAATACATTTATTGTATATGCATCAAAAAAGTGTTACAAATGTTGAATTAAAGATTGAGTTTTATCTGAATTAAAGTTCGCTAGTTGCTGGTGAACTTTAATTAGGATAAAACTCAATTATTTTCAGTCAATCCTTATCGCAATAATTTAGATTTTCTTGTATTTATGAACGATAATGTACTTGATGATTCATCTACCCTTCATCTTTTAGGAGTAACTCATACATCAGATCTTTCTTAGAAACCATATATCTAATCCGTTGCAAAATTATCATCTGGTAAAGTTGCATCTCTTTATCGAGCTTGGCACTTTCTTACTCCGGGTTCTATCATTTATCTCTGTAAATTTCAAACCCGCCCTTATGTGGCATACTGACATACATATCTGAGGTGGATCTTCTGATGATGTCCTTTCTCTTTTAGACAAGGTGCAAAAACGCATTCTAAACATAGTTGGACTTGCCCTTGCAGCCAACCTCCAACCATTATCACATCGTCGTAATGTTGCTTCTCTTTCTCTTTTCAACAAATACTATAATGGGCGCTGCTCTAAAGAGCTAGCGTCTATTGTTGCATCTACTAAAAATCATTCTTGTGTTTCTAGTCATTCAATTAAGTCTCATCCTTTTTTTGTGACTGTTCCTGAAAAAAAAACTCTTATTCGTCTAATTTTTTCCTTGAACATTTGGTATTTGCTTCCTTCATCTTGCTTTCCTGATTTCATTTAATTTGCAATCTTTTAAGTTCTTCATCGTATCTCTTCCAGTAACTTCCAACTCTAATTGTTATTGCCTGCAGCCTTGTTGGAAGGGAGGATGTTTAAAGGGAAGGGAAGGGAATGGATATCATAAAAAACTGGTCATTTTAGGAAACCAAGTCAATTTAAGAATTGCCATATCTTGAAATCTGCTCAACATTTTTAGCAGGATATATTGTCATGTTTATAGAGTTATTATTTCTAAACTGTGGCAGTATAACATAAATAATAGATAAAAAAAAAGTCATTAATAACTTTAAAAGAGTTTGAAATATTAAAAAAAAAATGTCAAAAGGTTTTAAATGATAACTTTTAATAAGTTTTTTTAAACTAGTTCTAATTCAAATGCAAGCTAATTCAAAATAATTACCAATCAATTATTAAGAGTAGAGAACACTTTTAGACCAATGACCACTGTAGGAATAACTGTTGTGTATAAATTTATTACTGGCCGAAAACATAAAAAATGCCTCTTTAGTAATTGATTTCCCTAAAACCACCTACAAAATTGATAGTCCATCTAGACTTTCCATATTAAGACCATCAATGTGAAGCAATAAAATTGCATTCATATCAGATGGGACTTTTTGTGGTTAGCTATCAAAGTAAAGAGTTGTTTATAATTATTGTTTGAAGTTAAACAGTTATGACGGGTAAACAATTGTGATATTGCAACATCTAGGATCTATAACATACTTAGTACATGTAGGAAATATAACATACTTAGTGAACCCATCTTACATCTTTTTATTTTATTTTATTGTGTTAAGACTTTAAAAGTCAAGGTGGCTAATACAAAAAAACCTTAAAAAAATACAGTAAAAATAAACACACATTTTTTGAAATAAATCTCAAAATAATAGCATTATCACACTAAACTTAAGCAACAAGAACACTGCACCATGACAACAAGCTCTCTTCTTGCTTTTTTTTTCAAACAAGTTAATGATACAACCATTGACATAGGGTCTTATTAATGGTTTTAACTAAGAATAAAACAACTAATTACATTTAGTAACACAAGAAATTTTTGTTATTCATTAGTAAATTATTAAATGAACGTTGTAAAAAAAAACATTGTTTTGAAGCAACCAATAAGGAATGAATTTACATAAGCCAGTAATACAATAAACAAAATTGATGATTAACAACAATAATAAAACAAGCAACTGATGTCAGTAAACATGAAAACACATATTTAATAAAAATTGTCGAAATTTAAATGAAAATGTTAAAACTTAACGAAAGGAAATTATTTAATAAAAAATTAACATAAAAAATTTTCCTATTTTTAAAGCAAACAAAGAGTAAAACAACTAAAATAATTAATTTATTTGGAACAATCGTTAAAATTTTTGTTTGATTAACTTGATATCTCTAAATAATATAAAGTTCTTACTCAAAACTAAAACTTGAAATAAAAAAATAGAGTTGAAAAAAAAAACAACATTGAAAATGTAGAGCTATAAAAAAAAAATCTAAAAAAGTTCAACTCATTCCCGAAAGGTTTAATTACAAATGTCTTTTCTTATAACTTTTGTCCTTATGAAAATTTTCTCAAGATTTGGTATATGTTTCAGGCCTTTTAACAAATTAAATATGAAACTGAAACCAAGTGGAGGTAAAACAAAGTGGAACACCACCGGAGCAAAACAAAAACAAATGAAACTGCACCCAACAAACAGAGAAGAAAAAAAAGTGTTGTTAAATTATAAAAAACCAAAGTTATTTATCAAAATCATTCAATTTATCCATGACCTTGTTTATTAAAAATTTATCAGGTCAGGCAGCTCGTCAAGACTAAATGTCTGGCTTTTGCATAGAAGAATACCTATAAAAATCATAATTCTTTTTCCTCCGTAAAAACCTGACAACAGCAACCCTATCCAAGTCTGTTTTAAAAGAGTTTTTCACTGCATGTCATTTACTCATCCCAAGGTCAATATTAAGGTATACATGACCCAACTTAAACCCTAAAAACAAGTATACATAACCCAACCCTAACCCTAACAAATTGAGTTTGCCAACCTACTCTGGTAACATAAAATGTGGATCATCTGAGGTGATCACCTGCAATTTGTAAATAACTAAGTTAATATTTGTCAAGTCTCTTGTAAAATCCTTAACTAAAGAGGAAAGCACCAATGTTTAATTCTCCCTAGAATTATCATTGATGTTGTCTATGTAGGAAAAACAATATCACTTTTAAGATGTTTACAGCGTTAAGTGTTGTTTCTTACAGTTTACTTAATTTAACAGAGTATTGTTCATAAAAGTTTATTAAATATTTTACTAGCTATTGATAAAATACTGATAAAATGCTTTTAATTGGTAATTATCTTCTAATTGCGTTCAAGTAATCCATAAATGGCAAACTGCTAAGCAGACATAATGCTAAGCAGACATAATGCTAAGCAGACATAATGCTAAGCAGACATAATGCTAAGCAGACATAATGCTAAGCAGACATAATGCTAACCAGACATAATGAGTTTAGTTACTTTAAAGAATGGGTAATGATGCCTGCATTTAATGATGCGAGCAAAAGTCACACTAAATGCTCACTCAACTTGTTTCTCCGAGTAGCAGCCTTGTTCGTCAAGATTCATGTTTGGAGTTATACAGTTGAGAGAGGGTTGTAACCATAATTAAAGTAGGCTCCTTTTCTATAATGACATTCTTGATCTAAGGGAGATGACTTAATATAAAAAAATATTTCTACCCACACTCAGAAAACTATTTTACAAGAAAAAAAATATTAAATTTATAAACGCTGGCAAAAATAAAGGGGATTGTTGAGACATAATCCAATTTTTTCGAAAAGAAAATGGGCTAAATTGGAAAGATCATGCAACTTGAAAGAATACTATGTGAGAAATAAAAATATGGATAAGTGAAACATTCTACTAACACAAGTAGTTAGTTTTACTTGTGTACTTTTCACTACATGAATTATTTTGAAAAGTACACTCAGCTTATAAACGTACACACACACAAAAAAAAACTGCTGAGGTGGAGTAACTGCTTCTTTAAATCTCTGCAGTTACAGGGTAGGCAAACAGAATCTTTTTTAGAGATTTAACAAAACCTCTGAGAGTGACAAGTTATTTGAAATTAATAAAATTTTCTATTTCTAAAATTAATAAAACTTAATTAAACTTTATGAGGGAAAATTATTTAATGTAACGTGAAAACTCTTTTTAAATATTTTAAATGAACATAGATAAGTTTTTTTCTAGGATTTCCTGAAATCCGGAAACTCACTTTAAATTCTTTTAACTTTTCCAAAATCTTTGAGTGTATTTTGCTATTGATTTGAGAAAAAATTGTTTTTTTTTTTTAAATTTTTCTTTTTTTCACAAATCATTAGCAAAAAACACTTAAACTTTTTTGGAAACTTCAAAGAAAGTTTACGTGAATTTATGGAATTCACTTAAATTAAATAATTTTAATAAAATATTTAAGGCATTTAATAAAACGCCGTAATCTCGAAATTTTAAATAATGTGAAAAAATAAAGCAAGAAGCCCAAAGGATTCACTACATAAATCAACTGATTTAGGAACACGATAATAAGAAGTAATGTTACATCAACAGAGGGTTTGGATTGAGCAGCAATAGGGTTAGGGAAAGGAGATTTTCCATTTTCTTATTTTACTTCTGACAATTTTCAATCTGCTATGTAAACATTATCATATTTTTTTCAAGTAATCATTTTTTTTTAATTATGAATTTTTAATTTATTTATAATGATACATATAGAGAGGCTGATTCTACCAAAAGCTGTAAAATATCAGAGTATTAACAGTTTAATGTTGTGTATGGAAAATAACTATTATGTCCCTGTTAATGCTTTTGGTGTGCATTGTTGAGGCCACACAAGAAGCCCTACGTTACAAAGTTAAAGTTGTTAAAAAGAGTTACAACTTCAGGCTAACTAGCAGAACAAAGACAACTGCATAGCCAGTGCTTTTGATGGCAGAATCCATCTATGAATGAGGTTTCCTTTAAAATTAAATTATACCTTAAGTAACCTAAAATATTAGGCATAAAAAATTGTTCCTACCAGCTAACTAATCTAAGTTTAATCTTTCAAAAAACTTTGTGGTCTTTGTAGCAACCTTCAATCAACTGAATCTTACCACAAGCTAAATTCACCAGATTTGCTTGATCATTGTCAACCTAATTTAAAGTCAACTGTACTTTCATGTGATCTCAGTATTGATAAGTACTATCCTTTGATTTAAAAGACTCAATTAGCCACATTTTAATTTTTTTTTACATCTTAGACTAACTATTAGAATTGGAACTTACTGGAAGAGAAAAGACAAAGTTTATAAAGAAATATAATGGTTTACAACTTAAAAGATTGCAAGTTATATGAGTCAGGAAAACAAGAAAAAAGAGAGTGAATTCCAAAGAACTTAGTTTTAATATAGTCATACTGTAACTGATAAAAAAAAAACACTTACTACGTATTAATGTGTAATGTACTCTATTTATTTATTTCAAAGTATTTCAAAATTGTGACTTGACAGATAACATATAAGAACTTACTTTGTGAGGTTGTTTTTTTTTTGTAAAAGTTTCAAGATTTATTGTTGCAAGTTTAAATTACCAACTATTTTTAAAAAAGCACGGCTAAAAATAAATAATCTCAATAAGATAAATCTTACTTAAAAGTTAAATATAAAAGATAAAACTTTCAGGTATTCTTTAAAACTGAATACTTATCTTTTAGTTAATAATTTTATGTAGTTTTATTTTAGAAATCTATGTTGGGACCTGTGGACCCTGTGGGCCCTTATTCAGTTTTCTAAATATCATAAAGTCTTCATATGGTTAAGAATAGAACGCTGAGAAAGAAGAGTTAAAAATAGAAAGAAGAGTTAAAAATAGAACGCTGAAGTGAACGCATGCTTTTTTCGCTGCTTTAAGAAAATAAAATAAAAAATCGTTAATAGTATTAATAGATATTTATATTATAATAATTTATACTTATTAAACATGTCTATCACACTTGTTGAAGTTAAAAAATTGATAACGGAAATGTTTATGAAGTTTAAGATCGAGACGGAAGAAATGCTGAAACAACAAGAAAATACATTTATCAACATAGTTAGTTCTAACACAAAAATATTAAATGATCGATTAGACAGAGTTGAACTTAACATCCTTCAAAACTCAACCAAAATAGCATCAATTGCAAAGGAAGTAGAAGAAATCAAAGAAAGTTTAAATTTTCATGAAGATCTTTTCAATAAAAAAATAAAAACCGCCATTAATTGTCTCGCAAAAGAAAATCTGGCAAACATCAAAGTACAAAATAACAACCTTGAACTTATAAAAATAAATAACAAACTCAGAGAGATTGAGGATAGGTCAAGGCGTAATAATCTAAGAATTGATGGTGTCCCTGAAAATGACAATGAAAGCTGGACTGAATGTGAAAAAAAGGTAAAAGAAAGTTGTTCACAACAAACATAGAACAATAATCCTAAAACTTCTGGATTTTAAAGAAAAAACTGAAATTCTCAACAACTCTTCTAAATTAAAAGGTAAAAATATTTTCATATATGAAGATTATTGTAACGAAACGAATGTCATACGAAAGACACTACGTGAAAAAATGAAAGTAGAAAGACAAGCTGGCAAATACGCGTACATTTCATACGACAAACTTATTGTACAGGATTGGAATTCCAAAAAAAGTAATATCTTATCTTTTTAAATTTTTTTTTATTTTTTATGGTCTACAATAAGTTGATCACTAAGTCTTCCTAAAAGATTTTCGAATTGTCGCATACTATTATCTATTGCTAAGTCTAAATTATAGCGAAAATGGAAACAGCTAATAATGATTTTGAAAAAAAAGTTAATTTATTTAAAACGTATAGATTAGAGTTAGACGACGAATCCGATCCGAATATTAATTATTTTAATGAAATTAATTCTCCTGAATATGAAACCTCTTATTTTTATCCTAGTAACGTGAGCACATATTTAAAAGGCGATAATAAAAGTGATTATCTTAATGCAGTCCACATTAATATAAGTAGCTTAAAAAAGATTTTTGAAAACTTATTAAATTTTATTAGCGAAGCGGAAAGTTCTTTTAATTTAATTTGTTTAACTGAAACTTGGAGTTTACAAGCAGATTTTAAAAATAATTTAAATCTCTATCTCCCAGGTTTTGATCCAGTAATTTTAGAAGGAAGTACTAATAAGCGAGGAGGAGGAGTTTTATTTTTTGTTAAAAATAACCTTCTGTATAAAGTTCGAAGCGAAATGTGTGTTTCTGACAAAAACAAAGAGATTTTAACAATAGAACTTATCAATAAGCGTTCAAAAATATACTAATAAGCTGTTGTTACAGGCCACCAGCTGGAAGAATTAAAAACTTTGGCAAAATTTTACTAAAAAACATAATAAAGCAAACTGATCTTGAAAAGAAAAAAAATTACTTGATAGGGGATTTCAACATAAACTCCTTTGATTATTATGAAAATCAAAGTTCAAGAAAATTTTTAATGGTTTATTTGAAACTGGAACAATACCTTTAATTAATCGCCCGACTAGAATCACAAGTCATTCATCATCATTAATTGATAACGTTTTAACAACCGATTTTTTTAATTAGTCGCTAAAAAAAGGAATTGTAAAAACCGATGTTTCCGATCACTTCCCGATTTTTTTTTCTATATGTGTTAATTTAAAAAAAGAAAAGCAAGGAAAAGTTTTTATAAAAAAACGGCTCATCAATAATAATAATTTAAATTCTTTCAGAGAACAATTATCACTTGTAGATTGGGGTTATATTATCTTTAATGATAATATCAACTTTATCTACGACAATTTTTTCAAAACTTTTCACCAAGTGTATGATTCCAATTTTCCTTTAATTAAACTAGTTTTAAGCGATAAAGAAATATCATCTCCTTGGATTACTACCCAGCCAGCATGTCCAATTAGGCCCCACATGGGGCCCAAGTGGGCAGCTCTATGGGGCCCATATGGGTTGCCCACATCCCGCCCAAGGAAAATTGTCGCTGGGTGTGAATTGGGGCCCAAGTGAGCAGTCCATATGGGCTGCCCGCTTGGGCCCCAATTCACGCCCAGCGACAGAATTCTAGGTTTGTTTTTTAATTGTTTTAAAGCAGTGAAAAAAACAACAACTTAAGCAACACTTAAGTGTTAATTAAGTTTTAGATTATCTAAAATCGATTAAAATTAATCTATAATTTTACCAGGATTTATTTTTTGCAATGTGATTTAGATTAATTATGCAGGACGTATTCAAATTATATGAAAACTATTCAAAAACCAATTATAAAATTTCAACATTTTAAAGAACAGAAAAAACACGCTGCTACGCGTGAAACCTGTGTGTACCTGTGAAAATTGTAGCCTAATCTAGTATTAGATTAGGCTACAATTTTCACAGGTCGGATTACTTTTTAGGCGCCCGAAAAACATACTGCAACACCGAAACACAAAAATAAGTGATCAATTTTGCAGGTCGTATCTTTAACATATTTTAAAGAACCTTTACATTTTGCATAATTAAACTATACTGCCAATATAATTATTATGAACACTAAGTAAAATACAACATTATAAACACCTCAAACAAAATTGGAAAATGCATATTATACAAGTGAAGCAATAATCGTTCTAAAAATGCATAAAATATTTGAGTTAAGTCAAACAAAAAATTGCAAAAATGTATATACCGTTGATCTAAATATCACAAAATGTTGCAGTATTACCAGGAATTTGTTTATAACAAAAACAAATTAAATTCAAGTATATAATGTAAATAGAAATGTTTTTAAACTTAACAAGAAACACCAGTTATAGAAATATTCAAAAAAAGAGATATGTACATCAAGTAATAACATAGCAAAAAATTGTACATAGCAGGCAACAAATTTGGATTGATACATGAATTTATATTATGATCACTTCCTGCTTTCAGGTTGTCTCTCCCTCTTGACGTAGCCTCGTTTCATTTGTTCTTTTGGCTCTTTCCGCTCGTTTGCCACCCCGATCTCGCGCCCCAGTTAACCATTTGCCTATAGCTATCTCTATATCTTTCACAGTTGCACTTGAAGTTAGCACATTTTGGTGAACAGCACCTAAAAAAGGTTATAGTTACTAAAACACTTGCTATTTCCTTGATATAAAATTACAAAAGAGAAAAAATCTAGGTCATAGACTTATCACCTCATATTATAGTGATGCAATATTATTATTTATTATTAAATAGAAAAATTTAACACAACAACACAAAACACTTGAAATAGTACCATTAATTAAATGTAGACTAATCTTATAGTAGTCTACACCCAGAGGGCACGCGGACGTCCATAAGACGTCCATGGACGTCCGATATTGGACGAACGGACGTCCATTTTGGACGTCCATAAGACGTCCTATGGACGACTAAATGAAACGGCACTCGTCCGCCCATTTCGGACGTCTATTGACGTCCATGGACGTCTAAAATTGGACGAACGGAAGTCCATTTTAGACGTCCATAAGACGTCCTATAGACGACTAAATGAAACGGCATTCGCCCGTCCATTTTGGACAACTATGTCTATAATTTCTAATATTTTAGACGTCCATGGACGTCTAAAATATTTTTCAAAATATGTCTAACTAGATAGTCTAATTAGATATATCTGTGTGTCTAGGTAGAATTACATCTGTGACAGAGTATAAATATTATTTTAAAAACTTTGATCAGAATTTCAAATGCTTATAAAAAGGTGTGCTAAAATAAAAACAACTGAAATATGTAAAAAGCATTTACTTTCAAAAGTAATAAATTTACAAAGCAACAATTTTAAGTTGCTTCTTCTTCGTGAACGTCAGCATCGTTAACTATTTTTACTTTCGGCAACGCCCGCTTCAATAAATCGCCAACAAGGGCTTCGATAGTTGCGGCATCATAACCGGTTCTTTCAGATACTAAGCCTTCTAAACAAACAAATAAGTAAATTACAATTGTTAGTCTTCTGAACAAAGAAATGGTTTTTATATAAACAATTTTTTATTTTTATATGTAAATATAAAAATAACTTTTTTTTTTAATTCAACTTAGGAATGCATAATACAATCATTGCTTAACCTTTAATACACTTGTAATGTTGCGTAGCTGTAAACTTAAGCTTGCCCTTCAATCCATCTTTACTAAATAAGTTTTGGACTTGTGGCACCATTAACTGGTTTAAAACATTTTTGACAGTTTTGCGTGCTGTTGCACCAACAATGGCTTTGATTTGAGTGATCTGAGAAATTGTTAAATTATTAAATCTAATAAGTTCTAAAATCTAATATCGTAAAAGTTAAATTTTATATTGCACCTTTACATTTTCACAAACACGATATACTAACGTTACAAGAAACATTACTTGAATAATCATCAGGAACATAATAGATTCCTGTTTCATTAGAGTTGACCACAAATAACATACAACTTTGTTGTATGTTATTTGTGGTCATCACCTGTTTTAATAGTATAATAGAATATACTCCTGAAAAGTTTAATGTTTATACCTTGTTTTTCATAGCACTAGAACTTGCTCTGAGAATTTCCTCTTCTTCATTAAAACACTTAATATCTTTATGTGGGATTGTAATTATGACACCCACATCAGTAGCACCACTTTTTGGTTGTGTTTCCATGTTGTCCAATCGCTCCATAATTTTAATTTGATTTTGCTGCAACAATTCTAGTTTTATTAGCATGGCATACTGAAACTCTAAATATAAATTCTTTATTTGTATTGAAGCCAACAGGAAAAAACATTTATAAAACTAGAGGTAAAATTAGCTTTTAAAATTTTAAAAGAGAAAGATTATAAGAGCAGAGAAATAAAGATCATCACAAACCTTAATACCATGCAAAAACTTACGTTTATTTGTCATTTCCTTAAATGAAACACCACCATCACCTATCTTGAAAGATGTTGGATTTTTGTTAAAGTGGTACGATTCTAAATCCAATGATCGTTGGAAATCTTCATTTGGTCTTGGCTGTATTACACAGCCCACTTTACTTTTTTTCCATGGAGATATAAGTGGCACACCCATTTGAATTGGTGATGAAGAACCAGATGGTGTGCACTTTAAAACATTCAAATTTGGACTTGGAACTCGTTCCTTTGGGTTGAGTATATTTGAAACTATAAAATCAAAAAAAATAGAATAAAAAATTAAATAATCCCAGAACACACCAATTAAATACCCAACATATTAAAGCTCTATATACATTATTATCATAAATTGCATTGGTCTTATTTTATCAATTTTTTCTTCTTATTATACTAATTTCTTCAAGGTCCAGGGGTAACTATTGTGTAATTTTTGTTAAAACCTTATCTCAAGCCTATAACTGTGAAAAAATAACCTTGCTGAACAAAGAAACTACACAAGCAAGTTTCTGAAAATATTAACTTTATTACAAAATATATAACAGTATATCATCTGACAAAAAAAAAATGCAAACAGTTTTTAAATGAACCAATAGATACACTTACCAGGACGATCATCATTTTCATCTTCAGTTAAAAAGTTTAACATTGCCTGACATGTTTCATAACTTCCACACTCCAAAATAAATTCTAACAACATAAACTCTTGCCAGCCAGGTTCTGGACTAGCCCATTCAGATAAATAAACACCCACAGTTTTTTTTCCTCGTGGAGGATAGTATACTATACTTTCTTCTGCATTAACCCAGTGAGTAGGTACTACTGTCTTAGTGTCAATACCATCTTCTTTAATTGCAACAGTACTGTACAACCTACAATTTTAGATAATTATAAACTAAATAGCAAATAAGTCATAACAATTAAACTTACTATTTATTATGTACAATATATCAATGCAAAATTGTAACTCTTGTATATTTTGAATTGTTTTGAGGATAAATTTTATGTTTTTGTAAAACATATATGATTCTAGAAATTAGCTTCATAGTTAAAAAATGTATAAACCTTCAATAAATACATAAAAAACAAAAAAATATGCAATTTCAAAAATTCACATTATTTAATAAAGATATTACAACTTTGTTATTTTTATATGGAATACACACACATTTTCTAAGTAAGTCATGCATGTTAATTGTTTGCATTGCTAGACTACAATTTTTGTTTTTGATATAGTATATATTAAGTATCTTAGATTCTACAAAGCTGTCAAAGAAATTGTTTAAACGATTCTTTTTGTAGATTTCACAAACTAATTGATCGTTTGGTAAAATGTTTTTAACAAAAACAACAAAATATTTCGTCATGAAACAAGCATTTTTAGAAACATCAATTTTAGTTATTAATTTTTCTTTACGTGGATCATCTAATTTATGTTCGCTTAAGCGTTTTGCAAGTTCTACTAAAGGATTTTGTTTACCTCGTGCTAATCTTTTTAATTGTTGCAAAAAATTCTCAAACTGGAAGCAAGAAATCTCATCCAAACTACTTTCAAAATGTTCAACATCATCTGTTATATGCAGAAGACAATGAACATTGTAGACACAAAATGTGTCACCAAAATGTTCATGAGCGTTTGACACAAAATACTCCAAGAGTTTTTTTGCATGGCTCAAATATGTTCTCCTAACATCATTATTCTCCTCACACAACATGCGGATTGCTAAAGATAAGCTGAGAAAATGTTTATACATCCTAGGATTGAGAATATCCTTTAAAACAACGATACCCACATGTAGTAAAAAAGTTCTTAGTTCTGTGGCTTTCCATCTATTGACATCTTCTAAAGATCTTGTTTGACGCACAAAATCTGATGGCAACTTCCCATTTAAATTAGTGAGTAAATGAGAAATCTCTTTTAAATAAGGTGTTGATAAACGACCATCAAATATTTGGGAATATGTACCTTTGTAGTAGTATAACATACGTCTCATAACACCTAAATTAACTAAGTGCATATAGTCTAGAGCAAAATCCTGAATCATGTCTAAACCTTCAATGTCAAACAGTGGAGTTCGTGTATGATGATGGCACCGACCATCTTTATCTTGTTGAGAGTATAATCCGACTTTAAATCAGCATTGTTTCTATTTGCAATTGTTTCGTGACTTTTATCATAAACAATACGACCATGAACATAAAAACCACGCAAATTGCATCTCTCACATGCATAGTATCCTGAATGTTCAACTGTGCCTTTTAATAGTGCCCTAGCAGGAGCATCACATGTTATTGCAAACAAAGAAATATTAAATATCTTACCTAATATTTCTTCTGGCTGTTTGAAAGTTTTTAACTCTTCTGCAAAATCTGCTAATAATTCTGAAGCACGTGGCTTTATTTCACCGCCATACAATCCAACAACAAATGGTTTAAAATGTCCAAATTGACAAAGTTTAGGCCAAACTTGGTAGACACTGGATTCAAAGAGTGGTAGACCATCTACATTACATATAAGATTAATTTTAGTGGAGTTGAAGTATTTCCATTTTTTAAAGATGCTGTTTTCACAACTCTTCTTGTACACAAAAGTGTCCTTGCATCTTTTGGCATTTCCTGGTGCCCATGACGATTTAAAATTGTCAATAAATCATTGGTACATTGCCTTGTGCAGTTGTGTTTTAAACTCCAGTTTTTTATTTCATTTTGAAAAATATTTGTTTCAAATGGCTCTTCTTCAATATCACTATTGTTAAAGACATACATTTCTTCCTGATCACCATCTTTAATATGTGAATCTCTCTATCTGATTTTTAATAATTGAATCAGAAGAAAAAACATATTTTTGTAGTATCGTGTTACTAAATGTTGGCCTTAAGGCACTAGTTAAACTCGGATACACAACATTTTCTGCAGCAAAATTACATACAGAGTCACTATCTGCACTCTCTAAATCTTCAGAATCTGAACTTTTTAAATCTTCCTTTAGAATAAAAGATTAGGAAAATTCACAGACAGCTTTTCTAGAATTTCGCCAGTCTGCAAGTCGCTTTCTACTAAATTTAAATAATCTATTAATTTAACTTATACAAAAATTATAAATAGGTAAAAAGCAACTATATGGCTGCATCTTACTAAGTTTTATATTTTTTATGTTATATATGGCTATAACAATATAATTATTTAAGTGTTAAGTTTCAAAACAAATTTATATATATATTTATATTAAATATATATATATATATATTATATATATATATATAAATATATATTTATATATATTTAATATATATATATATATACATATATATAAGTATATATATATTTATATATATTTAATATATATAATATTAATATATATATATATATTAAATAAATATATATATATATATATATATATATATATATATATATATATATATATATATATATATATATATATAATATATATATATATATATATATATATATATATATATATATATACATTTATACACACATTTATATACACTGCAGTGTATATTTATAATTAGATACATGCATAAATTTTAACAATATTTTTATATATTTAGTATATATAACTATATTTAAATGTATATTATATATTTGAATACCAAAAAAAAAATTTACTTGAAATATAAAATACATTAAAACCCACTCGTACCTTTGTATTTTCTTATCGATAGAAACATTTTTTCTTTTTGTTAATCTAAGCTTCGAATCCATTATAATATATAAATGCAAAATTTAATAACACCACTTGGAGATGATCTCAGTTTTAAAGAGAATCACTTTACTTTAAACACACGTGGGTTGAAATAAAATAGTTCGTTCGGCCGGATCAGAATCGACCCGTTTCGTCTTAATAGGTCTGTTTTAGACTTGGACGAACGGACGAACATTGGACGTCCTATGGACGTCTAAATAGGTCCGTTTTAGACGTGGACGAACGGACGAACTTAGTACGTCCTATGGACGTCCTTGGACGTCCTGTGCCCGCTGGGCAGTACTACTATGATGCAAATATATTTGCATCTTTAATTTTCATAACTAAGAAATTATTTTGGCTCAAAACCTATTTGGGCTATAAAAAATATTGTTACAATAATAAACAACAACAATTACAAAATACAATTTCATACGTACTGCAAAATATATTGAAAAATTCAGTTCCCTTTATTCCTTTTTTATTGTTGGTTCCACTATAATTAAATTGGAGAGCTATGTTATCTGGCATAACTGCTTTCATCATCCTTGCTACTGCTTCAAAAACTTTCCGTCCTCCAAGACTGCTCAAATGAGAAACCTATTTCAAAGTTACCATGCATTTTAACATTTACTAAAATTTATAAATAAAAATTTATTTCATACTAGGTCTTTCTAATTAATTAAACAAAATTGTTTGATTGCATTGTAGAGTTATATTTATTAAAAGCATTTAATTGTACAAATTGTTTAACTAGATCTACTTTGGTAATAAAGTTTACAATTATTTCAAAAACACACAAATAGCACTTCTTTCATAAAAACTGCTTAAATTATATAATGTAATTTAAATATAAACTGTTCTCTAACCAGAGCTTTAGAAATGTTGTAGTCTGTTTTGAGCTTATTGTTTAATAGCTGGAAGTCGTGGAGTTCTTTTATAGGAATAATGCCACGGGGAAGTTGTGACGCTTGGCTTACCACATTTTTTTGTTGCACTAAAGCATTTAAAATATTTCCATGAATAGTTTGGGTAACTTTTATTTCTTGTACAGTTTTTAAAATTGCTTCGAGATAAGGTCTCAAATTCGAGTCTATAAAACAGAATAACTAAGCATTTTAAAAAATTGATTACTGCTGTTAACGCTACACACTACTAATTCTGATATAATTAAAAATTGTATAAGCAAACACTAAGGTGTTATCGTCAACAAAAATTGTAAACAAAATCAGTGTCATATACATAACAATTATGCAGTTACTGCAGAAGGAACTATTTGCATTAAATCTTGCTTCCCTTTGACAAAATTGATGAAAGTTGTGTGTGCAAAAATTTGTATGATAACAATAATTTATTAAGTTTATTTTGGCATGAACGTAATCGTATACTATAAATAATATAAAATACGCTAACCTCCTGAATGAAAATTCATTGCTGATAGTGACGAAGAGCTCGGCACATCAGTAAGCAAGGTGCACAGATCAGCTGTTTTACATTTATTTAATTGAATACATTATAAAATATGCAGAAATAAAATTAATAGATAATTTAGTAGATAATAAGACTACAACCAAGAAACTTAATTAAATTAGGCTTTACAATACATCTAATGTTATACTAACCTTGGATATTTTGGCCAATATCAGGTACAACTTCAGCTACAGAAACAAGAGTTGTGTCATTAGCAGTCAATGGTGTATGCTGACTGGTTGAGCTAGTAGTAGGCGTACTGCAGATAACTGGTGAAACGTGTCCAACAGAAAAACCAACAGGAGAATTTGTTGTACAAGGCGGACAACAAGGAGTGATTTGTAATGATTGAACAGATGTAGAACTGGAAGGATTATATTGAACATTAGAATTTATTCTTGGAGGTGGACTGGGAGGTTGCAGCAAATTTGACTTTTTTCTAGGATATTCTTCATTGTCAGTATCAGAATCTGAAGAAATTCGCTTTGAAGTAATGAAACGCCTGAAAGTGTAAAAATATTATATATAGTCGAGAAATAGGCCATCCAACGGAAACTGGTATTAGTATTTAATTTTGTTTTTTGTTTGGGTAAGTTTTATATCCATTTTTAAACACTTGTGTGGTTTGGATGGTTTTTCATAGTGACATATAAATGCCATTATAAAAGAGTAGAAGCAATGTTTTACAACAGGATGGCATTAACATAAAGCAGGTTGTACTGGATTACATGTTACTAATAGCAGGATAACCTTACTTTACGTAAGGATAACCTGACCTGACTATAACTGAATATTAATTTAATAAAATGATTGAAATATGAGTTACATATTTTATGTACAAATGAGTTACATATATATATATATATACACATTACAAATAAGTTACATTGTTTGAAAATTATCTATTAAATCGAAATTTAATTACGGATTGTATGTAATAATAAGGAAACAACAAGGTTTTCTTACCCATGTTTACTCCTCTTTGAGGTTTGTTTGCGCACTGGAGCATCTTGGTCAGTTGTGCCATTGTCTGATTGACTCAAGGCTTTTGTCACCTTTTCTTCAGCCCTTTCATAAGTTGCTAAAATATACAGCCAAAAATTGATATTAATTCATGCTCAACATTTTTTTTAATTTCATTGCATCATTTGTATCAAAAAAATTGTGTGAATATAAATTATGCCTACAAAAACATTATATTGTACCTGCTCTTCCCAGAACTCTAACAAAAAACTTTGGCCAAGTTACCAATGACTCACATTGATCACTAACAAGCTTTTTAATTGTATTTCTGCTTACTTTAGAAGGAAAGAAGCACTCTTCTTCCTCTTCTGAAACAAACCATGATACAGGGATAGTGGCTACACTTTGATTACTTATAAATTCGACAATAGCAAACTTAAATGACATGTTGCTGCAAATAGAAATTAGGAAGTGAGGAAATGATACTATATTTAAATAATTGTCATTTCCTATATTTGAAATATAGTAATACTTAATGGATATAAATATTAAATACTAGATTTATTATAATAAATATAAATATAATAAATAAATATTTAATTAAATATGTTGTAATATTTTCCATGGTTTAAATCCTATATCTGATTCCACATTTAGAAAAAATAATACTATATCAGCAATGATATTACATTAAAATACATGATATTTTTTAACTAATTAATATAATTTATTTAGGATTATTATAAATTTTGAGGATTTATATAATATTACGCCACTTAATTGAATTAAGGACGTTCTAAAATGTAATAAATTTTACAAAGAACTTTGCAAGAATAAAAAAACAGTGCCAGATTTTTTATATGCATTCAGCCATGTTAAAGAGCCATTAAACACAAATTTTTTGGTCTACAAGAATTATTTATCATAAGAATTATTAGTCATATTGACTTTTAGAATTATTAGTCATATTGACTAAATTTATTCTTGATGCAACAAAGGCATAAGAACAAAGTTATCACCAAAAGGCATAATAACAAACTTTTTTCCAATCTTCTCAGACAGTACAAACTTTAGATCTGTGGATAAATGAGCAGCTAAAAATATTTCTAAATGAGTAGAATCTAATGGATAAATAAAAAATGGTTCCAAATGAATGAATTCGTTGTAAATAATGAATGTATCATTTTTTGATGTTTGCACTATATTTCTGACAATTGATAGCTTCCCTAGAATTTCAATGCAATTGTTGCCAACTGTTGATGAAATAAAAATATGATCTGTTTTCAAATGTTTATATTGTTGAAAACTTTCTTGAGAGAAGTTTTGTGGTACAGGACCAGTATAATGTTCTTTTGAAGGCATATTTTGTTGAATAGTGCTAGTATTTTCTGCATCCAAGAAAATACAGTCTTTTTCATAATAACGTCTCATTATTTGAGCAATTGGATTCTGAGGCCTTCTCAATATTTTTTTTATTTGACCCAAAAAATTTTCAAAGGGAAATGATGATATTCTATCTAGTGCTCCAAAGTTTCTACAATCTTGTGGCAAATGAATGACAGAGTGTACATTATACATGAGCTGGTTTGTACCATATATAATTTCAAAATCGTTAACAAACAGGAGCAACAATTTCTCTGCATAGTCACAGTACTGCAAACTGTTTGCATATTCAGGTCGCAGTAAACATATCATTGCAACAGAAAATGTTAGAAAGTTACGGTACATAATAATGGGAATAGCATCACGAAGAACAACTGCTCCCAAATATAACATAAATTGACGCAGCTCAGTTGCTTTCCACTGTTTGTATTCCAGAATTGATCGTGGTCGCCTGGCAAATTCACGAGGCATGTGGCTCCTCAACATAATTAAGTTTGCAGATATATTCTGTAGTATTTTTGATGGCAACCTATAATGCAAATCCCCTTTCGCCCAGAGGCTAATAATTCTCCTAACTATGCCTAAACAAGTAAGGTGCATATAGTCAAGTGGAAATTTAATGAAACTAAACCAATATTAAGTTCTAGCAATGGTGACCGTACATCGGGTAAATGGTGGTCCTCATCTTTTTGCTTAACAAAGTCATTATCGGTTCTAAGAGAAGCATGCAAATTTAGATAGATCATTTTATGGTCCAAGTAAGTGCCTTCCTCTGCACAACGCTCACATGCATTATAACCTCCATGCCCCTTAATACACTTTAAATATGATCGTGCTGGTGCATCACAAATAATTGCATTCACCCCAATAAGATACACTTGATCTAAATATCTCACACCATTTTGAAATAAATGTTTCATTTCAATGATAAAATCATTTAAAAATGTATTGATACATAAAGGCTTTGATGATCCAGCATATAAGCCAATGATAAAAACATCTGCTTTTGGTAATTCAACAATACTGCCTAATATTGGCCATAATTGCATACGTGAGCTGCGAAATAGCGGCAAACCATCAATATTTATATTAAGAGACAATTTCTTGATTTCAAAATGAGTGACATTGATTTTTTTTCTTAAAGATGTGACTACTCCATTTTCAATACCAAAATGGTAATAGTCTCCGCCAGGAATCTGCTTAATCTGTGTACTTTTAGGTGTTTTTAACAGAGTTCTGGAATCCTTTGGTACTGATAAACCGGCTTGCCACAAAATATGAAGTAGTGATGTTACAGCTGCATGAGAAATGTTGAATGAAGTAGCCCAGTCACGTAAGCTACTGTTAATGTCAAATTCACTATATTTATATAAATCATTTTCACACTCACTTGCCTCACTATCTGAGTCAGATCTTTCATTTAAGTCACTTTCGTAATCATGTGGAATGCAGCAGTCACCATTTATTGGTAAATCAGGTATAGTATCCATGTATATTTCTTGATCGAATTTCTCAATAATAGTATTTGCAATTTCAGGCAATTACATTTCCATAGTAGGCAATATTGCTGGTTCTTGAAAATCGGCTGAATCTTTACTATTAGTTGTGTCGTTGAGATTCAACATTACCGAATCAAACGCTCTTTTAGCTTTCCTTTGTATAGTTCGAATACTGAACGCCATTGTGATATCTTATAAAATATTAAAGTTTTTTAATTTTCCCAAATCAATAATTTTCCCAAAAAAAATACATAAAATGCTTAAATTTAATAAATTTTTTTGATGCAATTAGATAGAATTTTTTTATCTGTGGTCATTATGCAATTATCAACATTCTATATAAGATGATGCATATTACGAACGCAGTAAAACCACTGATTTAGGACTGAAAAGGAAATTAGAAAAGAAATCTATCAGACAAAAAAATATTTAAAATAAATTTTTCGGTTCAAAATATAAAATTAAATAATATTCCCTAATTTTTCCCTGATTTCAAAGTTTTTTTTTAAAAATGTCCTGAATTTTAGGTATTCCCTCTAACTTCTAAATTTTAAAAAAGATTCCCCTGAGTGCCCTGTAATACAGGGCACTCAGGGGAATCATAGAGGCTGTATGCAGCAATTTGCAGCAAAATGCAGCAAAGACTATAGCAGGCTTGAACTAGTTATTTGCAATTAACTGTACACTAAATACTCATAGTGTGTGCACAAAAATACAACTCGTATATCCAATGTCATAACAATTTTCAAACCAAAAACAAAATAAGTTAAATATAATTTATATCTATCTTGTATATTTATACTTTTTTATTTTAATGAACTCAAATACAAGCAACTTTAAAGTGAAGTTTAAATTTTGATATGAACAGCAACTGTCTTAAATATTACCAGCTTATAGCATTAAAACAATACAACAGTACATGTACCATAGGTAAAATATAAAAAAGGATAAATAAAATTAACAAATAAAGAAAGCTTTATAATAATAATCAACGGGCAGTCTATGATCAATTGAATATTTACAGTCAGTTGATTATGGTATCCAGGGGAATATCAAGATAGTTCACTTAGTCTGTCAGACTAATTGTTCCATCTTAATATATACCTGTATATAAAGATTAATACATCAATTATCATTTTTAAAAAAAAATTTACAAAACGTAATGAAATAATATAAATAAATAGCTTATTTAAAATGCCAAAGGACAAAAATGAAAATTTAAAATATACAGAACTTTTCAGTTATATTATAATTGTGTAGCAAAGTACTACATACCAACATTTATAAACTAAATTTTATAATGAAAACATTTTTTTTTTATAAATAATACTATAAATAAGTAACTTACAGAAAAATTGCTCTTGCGCATGTACAAAATTTGCAAAAAAGGTTAAAAAGGTACGATCGTCAGCCTTTTTTCGCTTCGAAGCATTTATAAAAGCGAGCGCTTAAGCGCTCAAAATTTTGTAACTATATTTTGTATTCAAGGGCTAGCCCACATGGGGCCCATTTAGGACCCTTTTAAAAAGCCCACGTAGGGCCTACTTGGGAAAGCCCATGTGGGGCCCAATATGACATGCTGGCTGGGTAAAGGTCTTAGAAAATCATCAAAAATTAAGCAGAAGCTTTACATAAAATACCTAAAATCAAAATCTGAAAAACATAAACAAAATTATAAAACTTATACAAACTTATTTGAAAAGCTTCGCAAAAATGCAAAAAAAAGCTACTATTCCAACTTGCCTAATAAATATAAGCACAACTCAAAACGCGTCTGGCAAATCATGAAGGAGGTGTCTGGAAAACTTAAACCAAATAAAAATTTACTCCCAAATTTTATACAAATTGATAACAAATTAATAAATGATTTAAATGATATTGCATTTGAATTTAATAAGCTTTTCACCACTATCGGTACAAAATTAAGCGATAGTATTTCATTCATTAAAGATAAATCTGTTGATGAGTTCGAAACATCAATAAGCTCTAATCTAAATTGTACTGAGTTAACTTTTAATGAATTTGAGGTTGCTTTTAAGTCATTAAAACGTAATAAAGCTACTGGGTATAATGATATTAACACAAATATTGTGATTGATTCCTACGATGTTATAAAAGATATTCTTTATAAAATCTTCAGAGCATCCATTGCACAAGGGTCTTTTCCAGATAAACTAAAAATAGCAAAAGTAACTCCAATCTTTAAGACGGGGGATCGTACAAATATAACAAATTATCGCCCTATTTCAGTTCTTCCAGTTTTTTCAAAAATTTTAGAAAGAATAATGTACAACCGAATCTACTCATATCTTGTTGAAAATAAAATTCTATACGAAAACCAATTTGGTTTCAAAAAAAATAATTCAACCGAGCATGCCATTCTTCAACTAACGCGCAATATAACTGACTCTTTTAAAGACTCTTGTTTTACACTAGGAGTGTTTATTGATTTGTCTAAGGCATTTGATACTGTCAATCATCAAATTCTGTTAAAAAAACTAATATCATATGGTATTAAAGATAAAACCCTATTATGGTTTGAAAGTTATCTTACTAACCGTAAACAGTTTGTTTACAATAAAGATTCTATACCTCATCTATTAATGAATATAACATGTGGTGTTCCAAAAGGATCCATAATTGGTCCACTTATTTTTTTAATATACATAAATGACCTTCATAAATCATCAAACTTAACAACAATAAATTTTGCAGATGACACTAACTTGTTTTTGTCTCATAAAGATATTAATATGCTTTTTACTAATATGACAAATGAATTAAAAAAAGTATCTGTTTGGTTTAAACAAAATAGATTGTCTCTAAATATAGAAAAAACTAAATGGACACTTTTTTATCCACCTTCAACAAAACAGAAACTGCCTCATTTCACGCCAGACCTTTTAATTGATAATATAATAATAAAAAGAGAAAAAGTTACTAAGTTTCTTGGAGTATATATTGATGAAAATCTATCTTGGAGAAATTATATTGATAATACCTCCAATAAAATCGCTAAATGCATCGGAATTCTCTATAAAGCAAGAAATGTATTATGTAAACACCAGTTAACACAATTATATTATTCATTTATACATTGTCATATAAACTACGCGAATATTATATGGGGAAGCACTCATAGAACAAAACTAAAATCTCTTTACCTTCATCAGAAACACGCAGCTCGCGCAATAAATTTTAAAAATCGGTTTTTTCATACGAAACAACTTTTTAAAGAAATGAATATTTTAAATATATATCAACAAAATGTCTTTAACATTTTATGTTTCATGTTTAAATGTAGAGAAAATTTGTTGCCAAACGTATTACAAAATCTTTATTGTATGAAACCTAAAAACAAATATAATCTTCGAATTAATAACAGCCTTACTGCCCCTTTTTGCCATAAAAGCAAAGACCAGTTTTTTGTTTCTTATCGAGGTCCTTATCTCTGGAACAAAATAGTCTTACCAAATTTTGATTTTTCTACCCAACTGACTTTTGCTTCATTCAAACAAAAACTTAAAAGAATTATATTTTTAATTGAAAATATTTTGATTTATTTTTAATTGTTTTTTTGTTTTGTTTGTTTGTTTGTTCGTTGTTGTTCTATTTTGTATATTTTATTTATTTTTTAATCTTGGCTTTTTAAAATTTTATCTTGGTTTTTACATGTTGTTGCAAAAAAGTTGTATTATTATTATTATTTCACTTAAGACATTGTATTTTTATCAAAAATTAACCATAGGTTGTAAAGGGCTTCATGACAAGATCCACATGATCTTCTAGAAGTCCTGTCGTTACTAATGTAAAAACTGTAAAATATAATTGGTTATTGTAATATTTTTAAACGGCAAAATATTAAAGAAAAAAAAAATAATAATAATAATAATAAATCTAAATTATAAAAAGTAACATATAAAATTTAAAAGTTTTATTTTTATAATAACCTATAAAAACTAAACTTATTTACTTTAGCAGTTGTCGCTCCTGCTACTGTTAGAGCAGCACTTGTTGATGTTGTTGCAACAACTGTACTGGCAATGAGAAATATTTATTAAAATGTGTTATCTAACTAAAAATTACACATTTTATGAATACACTAACTACAATCAGATTTTATAATGTGTTTATAATTTATAATTTTATATTTTTAATTTTTGTATTTATAATTTTATAATCATGATAGTACACCACTTGGCTAGCAAGGATAACATTCTTACTCTCAACAAAGCCAATTCACATTATAGAAAAATATACTACCAAGCTAGCAAGGGCTCTTGCTGTTACTAATCCAATTCATAATACTTTGAAACCGCGGATTCAACATTATAACCACCTACAAACTTTAAGCAAATAATATTATAATACATAACAGGCACACTTTATATAAAACAGATATAGGTACATTTATGACACATAAACACTAATAAAATAAAAACTTATATAGCTTTAACACATATAAAAACATAGTAATACACATTACACTAGGCAAGTCACTTTAAAACCATGGAAACAACATAATAACCACTAATATAAACTATAAAATTATAACACATCACACTTAGAAACACTTTATATAAAAAAGATATTTACACACTTACAAAATATTATCCCAAATAAACCTAAAACATATAAACACATAACAAATAACATATAAATATAATTAAATATATAAATTAAGAAAAATATGTAAGTTTGGAACATTTAAAAATACAAACTTATTTTTGTAATATTTGCTCAATGACATACCTCGTCAATGTTTATCAACTTTAAAAATAAACGATCAATCGACCTGGTTTTTTATATTAAAAAAACAAACAGATTTTCTGTAATTTCTCTGAAATAAGGTATTAAGCGCTCTTGTTCTTAAACATGCATCATAGAGTTTACCGTGTGAGATACAAAGGTTTTGGATATAAACACCAAGGGCAGGCTTAGACAGGAATGGCGTGCGATGTGTAATTGCTATAATGAAAAATTCTTACGTTATCAATAATTTTTAATTGTTGATCTTTTCTAAAATTTTATTTAACGCAAAGTCTTTAAATAAAACAAAAAATTAGCTATTTAATAAAATTAAATAAATTATAGTAATTTTTAAATTATGAATAAGTTAAATTGAATCTTTCGTTGCAGTGGAATGATTAAATTAGCCAAATTCATATCAGTGGCCTGGTCTCGAAATTAATTCGATGTAGGGAAAAAAGTAAAGATGGTTACTCTGTTATTAAAAAAAAACAACTAAACAATACTGTTGCTGCTACTATTAGTTCTTAATTCATCATGATTAAAAACCTAAATGATTAAAAAGATACTTTTGAGGAATTGCAAAAAAAAAAAATGCAAATGTATTTACGTTTTTTAAAGCTGAAAGAAAAAAAGGAAGCCTAATAGGCTATTAAATATTGTTATTAAATAGCAAACATGTATTTTCAATGAAGTATCTCTTAAAGTACCGAAAATTACAGCTGAATGGTCATCGAACAAGATATTTTACGATAACAAAATTAGTGAAGATATCGTTTACAGATATTGTGACCATAAAAAGGAAGGGAACTGCGTCTTCCTGAAAAAATAAAAAATGCTACAAAGTTGCAAAATAAAATAGTGACCTGGTTAAATGTTACATGCATTAAATCAATGAGTATAAAAGTATATATTGACTATTTGAGACCAAAGTTGCAAAATAAAATAGTGACCTGGTTAAATGTTACATGCATTAAATCAATGAGTATAAAAGTATATATTGACTATTTGAGACCAGTTGTTTTACTTTTTGATTGATTTATTCCTTAAATAGAACATTGAAGTTGTCCTGTTAGTTCTAGTAGGTTGTGTACTGGGTTTACTTTCAATTTTGTGTTTACTTACTTTCACTTGTGTTTTTTAAAACACAATAATGATAAAATACTAAATACAATAAAAACTATAAAAAACAGATTTAGGCTCTTTCTTGTATTGAACAGTTAAAAAGTGTAATCATTTTTTAAAATTAACTGAGTCCTAAATAAAAAAGCTGACAATTGCTATATCAGCATATCCAGAACTAAACTATTTTTAAACAGATGTATCATTGTTTAAAAACTGAAATAACACTTTTAAGAAATGGCTGTTTAGTTGTAACGTGTTTATTTTGTACAAATAAAACTGAAATTTTAAAGCGAATCATTTGTCTGTCAACATTTGTTGTAAATGCTCTTAAAGAACTGCCTTTGTTTTATCAGTTTATATTTGTTTTAATACCTCATTATTTGATCCAATTATATTTCACTTAGATAACACTAAAATTGAAAATATTGACTTCTATATGAATAAACTCATGGAAGATTTAAATTATAATAATATTTGAAGAAACTTCTTCTAACACTTTTAAAAGTAATACCAAAATTGTTGCTAATATCATTCGAATTAAGACTGAAAATACTGATGTACAAAGAACATATGATGGTTTAAAAGGCATAGCATATTTCTCATTAATAGATAATTTTTTAATACTGGTATTGTAAATATTGACCTTAGTAACCGCATGGCTCCAAAATAATATGGTATTAATTACATAAGCATAGAACAAAATAGAAAAAAGTAGCAGGATTACAGAAAACATAAAGTTACAGCTGCTTGACTATCTAATAAAAACTTTTAAAGTTATGTTATATTGGAATGTTTTTTACACCAGGCCTAAGCCGTTTAGAAAATATTCAAAAAGGTAAATTATTTGAAAACTTTCTGAAGCCAAAGTTGAAAAATACCTATACTTTATTAGCCTAATCAATAATAAATATGGTTGTAGCCCTGATAAATTAGGTCTATCAAGAAGTGTTAGACTAGAAAACTCAAGATTGTGTTAATTGTGTTGGGCCATGAAAACGACCAGAAAATTTTCTTCAATTTTATGTTCAATGCCAGCTACAGATTAAGTGTGCAGATGCAATACATCAAACATTTTTAAATTAAACAAATTAACACTTTATTAGTAATTGTTGAAGAAACAGTAAATTCAATATATGATTAAAAGAATATGCAAAACTGAAATTATCTTGAAATCAAGGGTTGCAATCTAATTTTGTTATGTTAAAAGTCAAATTTGTCAATCTGGTTTTGTTATGTTAAAATCATTAAGAAAATTTATAAAAAACTTCAAGTTTTTTGCCATTGTAATTTTTTCGAGATCATAATATCACAATCATCAAAAATCTTCGACAATGTAATCTATAAGTAGTACAAGCTTAGTAAACAAAATTCACAAGAATTTGAAGTTGACAAAGTTGCAACTTTTCTTTGTTTTTAATGATGATTCTTGAAATGATAATGTAGGTCTGCCGAGATGTTTATTTTTACTATCCTTCATTATTGTGGTATTAAAATCATTTTCAAGCCAAGCTGAATTCTTTATAATAAACCTTGCACCGGTTAGTTTACTTTGAATCCATCTCTTAATATAATCAAAATAAATAAATGAAAGACTGTTGAGTCAAATAAATTAGCGAATTTTGCTTCTTGTGACACTCATGAAGCCTTAATAAAAGCAGCATTTCAACATCTAAAATGAATAGCCGCAACCAAAGCAACCAAAATAGATTATTAAATCAATTTGGTTTGACAAGCGCTAAATAAATAAGAACAAAATTTAAATTAGGATATATATATAGGATATATATATATGTATATATATATATATATATATATATATATATATATATATATATATATATATATATATCCTATATATATATAGGATATATATATATATATATATATATATATATATATATATATATATATATATATATATATATATAAATATATACATATATATATTTGGTCATTAATACATTTTGTATGACTAAGACCGTATTATATGTTTTCCACGATTTTTAAAATTTTGTGCAAATAAAAATTTTTGAGCGCAATTACAGATTTTTTGTTAGGTATAAGAGTTCAAACGTAAGAGAAAACCTAAGTGGCGCCTAGTGGCAGCCAGATTTATGAAATTATTAAAGCAAACATATATAAGCTTTAAAATATCTGAGTATAAAAGCAAGATATAGCAATAAAAAAAATATATTGTCACTTAAAAGCAAAAAATAGACATTAAAATAAAACAAATTAAGCATATTTAAATTTGCTATAAATTTGTTAATTACATTCCAATTTTAGTCTAACAACTTTTAAAGTCTGGGTAATATATAGAGTTATAATATAATATTTTAAAAAGCGCAATATTTTATGTAAATTTTATTTTTTTCCATCTATTTTTAAACAACATTTTTCTCTTTATAATTTTTTTTTCTAATTTTCATTTGCGTCTACTTCAACCACAGCAGTAGTATATTCATTAAAACTTTAAGTGTATATAAAAGGTGTTAAATTGTTTTATAATGTCTTTATATAGGTTCGACACAATTTAGGCATCAAAATTCTGATTTTGGTTTTTATACTTTTGCCCAGTCACTGGCCCACTGTGCATCGTAAACATAAGTGTGCGGACCGCGTCTAATGAATTTGGCTAATTGCTTTGGTGTTTTTGTTACTATTTTAACAAAGAATTACTTAAAACTTTTTTTTTTTTTCAAACTTGACTAACTAATTAGAGTATGAAATGAATAAAAATTACTATTTTAAAAAGACTGCGTTATTTTTTTAAACAACTTTTTTTGTGGAACTTTTAAGAAAAAATAATTGTTCATACAATTTAAAAATAATATATATAACAATTTTTAAAAATTTAAATTAAATTTGTTTATTAAACAATCATTAGAAATAATTTGGAAAACCAATTTGCGTAATTTTAATAAAACGTTTCAAAAGATAAGCTTTAAATTAATTTTAAACGTAATTAAAAATGAAACAAACATGTAGTTTTATCTTGTAATTTGAGTTTTTTGAGTTTTATTTTAGTGCTTATATATTTTCTTTTTTGTAAGGAATCATTTTCATTTTTATTATTTTTTCTTTGTTTAAAATGTTTAAAAGTCATTTAAACATCTAAACAGTCATGGTTAAGTTGTCGAAAAATAAAATTCCTGTCATTCCTGTCTAAGCCAGCAAGGGTTTTGGAGATAAACATCAACTATATCAAGAGTTTAACTATTATTGAAAGCTTGATATTTGAAAAGAGCATCGTCTTTGAGTTCATAAAAATGAAAATTATAGATCAGTATACTTTTATACAAATACAATTTGACATAAATTACAAATTAACAAAAGGGCTTAATAAAATCAGAAATTTCATGGAATAACTCTTTTTCCCATAAAAGGCATTAAACTCTTGACTGTTTCAAAACAATGTTATAATTTTTTTAATTAATCTTTTTTTTTTATCATTAACTGCTAAATTCTTTATTTTTTTAAAAATTTATCAGTAAATTTAAAAGCTTGTAAAAGCTTAGCTCTAATTGCACCTTTGTACTAATACAAACATTAAAAAAGTTTATTTTTAATTTTTTAACTTTTGTATTTACTTGCTTTATATTAGTTTTGAATTTTTTTTAGCTCTATTATTGACAGATAAGTTTCCTTAAGGCCCAAAATTTCCAAAACTACCATACGGAAATATACATGTAGGTGGAAACATAACTTTATACTGTAATAATAGTGGAAAGGGAACTAATGAAATCAAATTGTTTCTAAACCTTATTCCTATATCTAAGCAATCAAATGCATTTAAGTATCAGTTAAATAATGGTAACACAACATTAGTCTTGTATGATTTGGGTCTTCTAAAAAATGCAGCTATAGCTTATTATGTCGCTAATGCCATGGGTATTTAACAAATAGATTAAATGTTTTTTTCTACAATACAACCTACATTACCTCCAAGTAAATTTTAAGTATTATCTAATTTTTCTCAAGTACAATTTCCTTATTAAATTTATTTGTTTAATTGAATATACTAGCAAATGCACCTCCTCCAGGAAGTGCCCCAATCATTACGGTTAAACCAGCAAATATTTCTGTAGACGGCCCTGAGCAAACTATAGACTTTGAATGTCAAGCCACAGGTTAGATTGTTTTAAGAAAATTTGAAATTATCTTTTTTGGTTAACTTTCTTTTTTATTTCAATTAAATCCTAGTTTTTAACTCAAGTTTTTTTCTTTCAGGTCAACCTGCTCCGACACTTAGCTGTAAAGGTCCGAAGGGATATATAAAGCAAAAAGTTGATGATGGAAAATTGAAACTTTACGTTATGGAAAGTGGCTTTGTGACATGTTTTGCTGAAAACTATGAGGGTGTTGACTCAGCAACTGCATATTTTAAAGTCAAATGTATTGAAATAAAAGTTTTTTTAATAATAAATTAGTGAAATTTAGCAAAAATAACGATATAAATATTTTATTAAAATTTATTGTTAATGCATTATTATATTATATTTAATTTACTTTTTTGTTTTATTATTTATGGTTCAGCAACTCCATTTCGACCATATGAAGTAAAATCTTTTCCAGATGAAATGACACAAACTTCATTTTCATTTGTAATTTACCCTAACCCAACAGAGAATGATTATCATTCTAAAATCCGAATCACTTATGCAGTGTTAGAAAGAAAGCCTTACACTGTGTTAGAAAAACAGTATGTGTCTGGATTAAATTTAATAAAAGTTAATATTGATGGCAAAGCACCTTGGAAACATACAATATAGGAGTTATTACCTTGGACACAATTATATATGTGTGTCAGACTTGGTAATAGGTATGGTTTAGGGAATCCATCAAAATGGAGCGAATTTTATACAAAGATGGCACATGAGTTAAAAAAGTCAAAATTACTTTTGGTTTTAATTTTATACCTTGTTTTCTCATTTCATCGCTAGTATTTTATGTGATCTATTCTTTTTACTTTTTTTTTAACGAAACTATTTTTAACAAAATATTTTATTTAGCTCTTGATCTACCAGTGCAGAATTTAAAGAATGTAGCTCTTTCTAAGAAATCTTTTACTTTAAGTTGGGAAGACCCTGAAAGATTGAATAGCAAAATATCACACTATGAAGTTTCTTTGAGATTTGAGCCTACCATTCGCTGGTTAACATATAAGGTTTATGATTACCAAAAGGATTATAAATATGATTGGGAAGGTAATGATGAACTTAAATTTGGTTCTCTTATTGTTCATTGGAAAGTGCAGATTGTTGGTCTTGATGGTTTAGGCCCAATTTCTTAGGAAAAAGTATTTAGAGTAGCTATTGGAGGTAATTAATTTATGCGTTATTATAATACATTTTTCTCATCTAAGTTTTAATTTTATTGGGTAAAAAGTCCATGCTAAGTTTCAATTTTTTTGCGTAAATAGTCTATACTTTGAATTTTTACTTTAGCCCCAGGTTTTGTCACTAATTTATCAGTGGTAGCTTTTGGTTCAAGACAAGTTCGATTGTATTGGAATTCAACAGATGATGTTGGAAGTGGTATTATTGCTTACAATATAGAGAGGGGAAAAAAAAACAGTTTGAATAAATGGCAGATTCTAAAGTCACAAGTGGTAACTGATAACTGGGTGGATGTAAAAGATCTCACACCAAATCAAGAATATGAGTTTAGAGTTATTCATGAGAGTACTACTTCTCTAGGTGTTCCATCAAATATTGCTTCAGCAAAAACTTTGACAGATTGTAAGGTTTCTTTTAAAAAATCAAAAAGTTGTACATTAAGAATTTATTAATTATATATAATTAAGATTTATTAATTATATATAATTAAAATTGATAAGTATATACTTAACCATGCCAAACCTTCTTAATAACCTATTCAAGTCAAACTTGAAAGTTTCTAATTAATATAAATTTTAAAAGATGAGCTAATTTCATTAGGTTGTAATATTTAAAAATAATATTTTTTATTTAAAAATACTTTTTTAAGTTTTCTGCATTTTTATTGTTTTGTGATACAGTATTAAATATTAGGACATTAGAACTCTGGATGTCTTAATTCAAAAGTCTGCATTTCTCTAGGTAAACACTGGTGTTCATCATTGTTTTAGTGTCCTTGTTTCAGCATTTGCGTAAGCTGCACATTTCTCCTAATGTCATTTATCTAATATATACAATCTTGAGCATCTTCTTTTTTAACTGTAGCTTTTTTATTTGTAACACACTCATTTCAAGTTTTTCTGCTTTTACTTTCTGAAACTGCTTACTCTATGCATGCTGATACTTAGTTATGGGTACTCCACTTGTCTCTGCATGCTGATACCCAATTATTCAATTATGTTCAAATTGTATTACTTTTCCCTGACAGGCTTTATCATATAAACTCACTATTTCTAATCTCTGATGAGATTTTAAAGGCCCTATACTCTTTTTATATTACATTAACGATCTTCCAGATATTCTCACAAATAAAGTGGCATTCTTTGCTGATGATACTACTATTTATTCTTGTCATGATAAGAAGCCTACACTCTCTGATTGCTTGGTGGGGGCGTTTGAGCTTGAAAAGGATCTCACTTCTGCTGCAGCATGGGGCTCACAGTGGCTGGTGAACTTTAATTCAGTTAAAACCCAATTTTTTGCAGCCAAATGTTATCGCAATAATTTAGAGCTTCCTATATTTATGAATAGCGATGTATTTGACGAGTCATCTACCCTTCATCTTCTAGGATTAACTCTTAGTTCTGATCTTCTTGGAAACTGTATATCAAAATCCATAGCAAAATTAACATCTGCTAAGGTTGCATCTCTTTATCTTGCTCGACACTTTCTTACTCTGGATTCTGTTCTCTATCTCTATAAATCTCAAATCCGGCTTCTGTTTCAAATTCATGAACATTATTAGTTTTATCTGCAAAGGTGTTTGCAGAAAACTTGACCATGCCAATATCACTATAAAGTTTATTTTAGACCTGGCGTTCACTGAATTTTTTAATAACATTTTTTATTATTTTGAGTAATTTATTGTCAAAACTTACTAGTTTTAAAATGTTTTACTAGATTTAAAATTGAAATCTTACACAGGTTATTGGTTAGGTTTTTTTTATTGTAAAACAGATTCTTTCACCTGATTTTCTTTTTAATTATTCAACACTATCTGCTAAGTATATTGGGTATAATTTCTTTATAGGTGAAAGTATGTTTATTGTAGGTGTAGGTGTCTTCATTGTTAATTTGTTGTGGTATCTTCTTGTAGGTGTAGGTGTGGTATCTTCATTGAGAAGTTAGAAAAGTTAATTATTTAATTCAATTGTTTTTTTTATTAAATAGAAAAATAGCCTGACAAAAGTAACAATAGAGAAAATATATTATATATAAATGTCAATACAGAAAATTTTTTAGCAAATGGAGCAAAGCAAGTTTATTTTATTAATGTGTTTGCAATATTTCTTTTGATAAAGATGTTTTTGCATTGGATGCTATAGTTATAAGAAAATAATTTATTTTAAATGAAATTAAGATTTTCATAACTAAAATTGAGATTGTGTTCATGATATATTATGATTTAACATTACACGGTTTAATCCACTTTTATTACATAACGTTAGAACAAATTTTGCAAGAAATGTCTTAAATTTGGTTTAAATCACATGAATTTCATAAAATTTTTATCGAAAATAAGTTAAAAGTTAGCTAGAGTTGTTTTCCTTCAAAAATTCTATAACTGTTCACAATAAAAATTTTTATCGTATTTTACATTTCAATCAACTACTGTTCTCTTTTGATGGAAAAATAAAGATAACTAAACTTGAAAGTTTGTGTTATTTTTTATTTTATTTTTGTATTATCAACATATTTTAATTTTAATATAAAATCCAAAAAATTTTTTTTAGCTTCAACTGCTCCTCCTCAGAATGTACGAGGATTTGCAACATGCGCTGAATCTATTGAGGTTTTTTGGGAAGAGCCAGAACTTGATCATGAAAATGGAAACATTACTGGTTATAAAGTATACTTTACTCGCAAGATCGGTAGGAAACCTTTGTTTTTGACTGCTGGGGGAAATGCACGCAGCATTTACATACAAGGACTTAGCAAGTTTACGCAATATTCTGTGTGGGTTGTTGCTTTTAATGAGAAAGGGGATAGTCCACCGAGTCCAATATTTGAGCTTTACACCAAAGAAAAAGGTTTTTTAATTTTTAGTTTTTTAAAAGGTGTTTTAGAGTTCTTATTATCTCAAAATTTTATAATTGAATATTAATAAAATTCAAATAATTGTGTATAAAAACTTGAAGAAGTATTTAAAATATTTTTGCCTTTCAAAGTTCAAGATTTAATCTTTAAAAGCTTCAAAGCTTTTACTAGTTTAGTTTTAGAAAATAATTTTTTTTATTAGTTCCTGAAGGCGCACCTCAGTCAGTGCAAGCTCAAGCATTAAATGATACTTTTATTGCAGTAACATGGCTTCCTCCACTTTTAAGTTTGCAAAACGGTCGAATTTTTGGGTATAAGATATATTATAGGAAACACAAAGACGCAACAGAATTTGGGGAGGAGTATTATATAAAGTTATACGGAGATTCACTGAGGGTAAATATAGTCTTTAAATAATATTTAAAATGTGCATAATAAAAATAAATGTATAGATCATTCTATGCCATGAGAAGAAATAGTCTCTATGGTCAAGAGGACCAATAGTCTTTTATGGTTAAGAGAAGCAAGTAAATTTTTCACCTTAAGCAAACAGTTTTTTCATAGTTTTTATTGTTAATAACTTTTGAATAAGATGATTTTATACTTTTTACAATTTTTTAGAGATAGTACTGTATGTATTTTATTTTCTAAATGCATCAGTTATAATTAAAGCCATCTAAATGCATTACAATCAAAGCTGTCAATAGTTATAGTTTTAGAAACGTTAAAACAACAAACAACAGTGGCTAACACTAGCTCAATTAAAACAGCAGTTAAAAGATATTGACACAAAGATAAAAAAGACTCTGCAATATCGTAATTATTTATGTATACACTCTGAAAAAAAGTCTTATTAAATGGACTGGACTAGATGTACAATAGACTGGATGTACAATGAATTGGGTTAAAACACCTGTGCATCAATTAATAAAATATTTTTAGTATTTCAATTTTTTTATTTTTAGTATTTCAATAAAAAAAGGAGTTAATGCGTTAAAACACTCCTGTTGTCAACTTCTTAAAGATTTAAAACACAAATAACATATGTAATCCAAAATTATAAAAAGTCCTCTAAGCTTTTTTGTAATTAATTTATTAAACATTTTCTTTATGGTTTAAGGTGAAACAATGATTAATCAAAACAAGAATAAATACACACTTCAAAACAAGTGCAAGTACAGATATAAATTTTTTGATTTTACAAGAGACTTGAACCTACGGTGTGATACCACATAGCACATAACTAATATAACAGGTTCTAAAATAATACAAACCAATCGTATATTAACTTTTTTATAACTAACTCTTTTATTTATACTATTAATATTGTTCTGCTTAGCTTATCATTTTAAAAAAATGATAAGTTAAAACTGAGTTACACACTAAGTAATTTAAAATAACAGAGTGTTAATCTGTTTCAGCTACAAAAGTTAGGAAACTATAGTAAACTGCAATTTATAAAATTACTGTTACATACCTTTTATCAATGATGTAAATGGTTAACAAAAAAAGTTATTTAACAACTTATTTTTATAAATATTTCAAATATTGCAGACGATATTGTTTAAAAGTTTTCTATGATTAAACCATTATGACTAATGCTTATGTAAATCTCTATATTTCATTTTTTTACCCCCAAGTTAAAATCAACATAACATTAATAATTTTGATGTATTACTAATGATAGTAATATTACATAGTAATAATACTATTATAACAGGGTATTACAAAGAAAGGAGGAGTGATATCCATATGCATGAGGGTCTCTGAAATTGATCAAAGTTCACATTAAGATCCGCATGACCGTATAGCTAAAATAGAAGGCTTTGAAAGTTTTTTGATGAGCCTCAGACTGCAATGAAAATTTAAGAAATTGCATCTATATGTAGGAGTGTGTCTGAAGGCTTTCTTAGTCTACTTTTATTTTAATTTTTAGTTGATAATAGTTTGAGAAAACTAATGTAGATTTATATAGAAATTAATATAGTTGGCTTAATGAACAGATACCTCATGCGAGATGCTTTTTTCCGTACTGCTTAAAAAAATTACATGTTTAAAAAAATTCTTTCATTTCTGACTTTTAGTTCAACTTTGCATAGTAAGCATTATATATACCTAAAATATTGATTGAGTTTAATGTACTTTTCCGATTGCAGTGGTGCATATTAATATCACCATTCCCTTTTTCTAGTTATGTAACCAATTTTGTAAAGTTTAAATCATGCAAGGGTCTTAAACGGAAGGCCTCAGAATGTCAAGATTTATCTATTATGCGAGTCAATACATTGTAGACCATCTTATACAAAAATATAAACCACACATAAAGGCAGTTGTTTATTAATTGAGAAACTTCTTTAATAATTGAGAATAAGGGCGAAAAAGGGCCTACTTTTTACCAATATTATCCTTCCTGTATAGAAGCGTAGATGTAAATTACGAACAGGGAGAACACAGGGAGCCTGAACAATCTCCTTCTATAGGAAAACAGAATAATCACCATACAACATTTAGATATAGATTGATTTTAACTCTATTCTAGAAGTAGCTTAAACTTTATGTCCCCTTTAACCTTCCTCCCCAGAATGCATCTTGTTGATATTACTTTTTTATTAAATATTTAAAAATAATTAAAAATATTTTAAAATATCATCTTTCAAAATGAAGTTTAAAAATTTTTTAAGTTAAACAATTCAAACTTATTCGTTCTCATGTTTCTCTTTCTGGCTCTTTGGAGTCTACTTGGTTCAATTCATCTTTCAATGTTGTTCCAAAAGTTGACAAAAAATACTTTTGTTTTGCAGGGGACAACATGCATGGAAATTCTGGATACTACACAAACAACAAAAAGACATGCCCAGAAAGTGTTCGTTTTGTAGGAAAAGAGAAATTTCCAAAAAAATTTATAATGTGGATAGCCATATCTGACCGTGGTATGTCCCAGCCATTTTTTCGCACTTCCAAGGCTGTAGCGATCAATTCATCAATCTATATTAATGAATGTTTAGAAAAACGACTTCTTCCATTTATTCACAAGTATCGTGGAGACTTTAACTATTTATTTTGGCCAGATTTTGCAAGTTCTCATTATTCTAAAGATTCTCTAAATTGGATGGACCAATATGTCTATTACGTTGATAAAGAATCCAATCCCCCAAATGTGCCTCAAGCACGACCAATTGAAAATTTTTGGGGACATTTGGCACAGAAAGTTTACGAGGGAGATTGGCAAGCTTCAACAGAGCAAGTTTTGGTTGATTGCATTAAACTAAAACTACAAGAAATTGATTTAAACTTTTTACAGTCGCATATGAAAGGCGTCAGAGCAAAATTGAGATCAATTGCAGATGGTGGTCTTTTTTCATATAAAAAATAATTTATTTTTATTAAAATATAGATGCTTTATTTAAAAAATATATAATTGTAGTTTGTTTTTTTATTTATAAATAAGTTATTGACGTTTTTATTTTGTCCGATAACTTCCGCATCACCCGTTAAAATTATTATAATGCGTGTTACTGGAACTTTAAAACATGTTAGTCTTTCAATAATTTATTTTACGTTCAAGCGATTTCAAATATATTCACAAAGAATGATTTTTTTGGCAGGATGCTGTATTACATGAATCTATATCTGCTGACCAAGACTATCGTTTAAATGTAGCTGCATTTGCAGTTCTTGGAAAAAGAATGATTTTTTTGTGCTAATATTCATTTGAAAACTCCTCCAAAGCTTCCATCTGCTCCTAGTGAACTATCTGAAATAGACTATACAACAAATAAAGTCACCTTAATTTGGAGACCAGCTACAAATTTTGTTAAATACTACAAGATAGAATATGGAAAAAGTTTACGCAAGTATGGTATGCTGTCACACAAGAAGGGTAAATTGGTTGCTTCTGATATAAGAAAATCTTTATTTGATGACTTGGATTCTGGTGTTTGGTATTGTTTTATGGTATCTGGTGATTTGGGCAAGCATGATGGTTGGACTGCAACATCAATTGTATGGGAAAGAACTTCTGATGGTGTCCCATCAAGCCCTCCTTTATTTTTTGAAGGAATAACTGAATCATCTTCATCAATAAAATTGCAGTGGGAAAAACCAGACCCATGGAAACGCAATGGCATTATTATTGGCTACTATATTGACTATAAAAGTTTAGATGAACGTCGTTGGAGAAATATTAGGTATCAAACCTCTGAAAATGATGTTGAGACTTTTTTGTTGACAGATCTCAAAGCAAGTACCCGGTAAGTTTTTGTTTTTATAAAAGTTTAGTATGTGGATATCTTTATAGAGATTAAAAACTAAATTTTGAACTTAAATGAATAACTTCATGGGAAAAGGTTCAAAAGTTTAACAAGTAAAAATAAAGTATAACTTTTTAATAAAAAAAGTTTTTAAAAAAAAAGATACTTGAAAATTTGATAATTTTAAAATTAGTTACTATTGATCAAAACAGTTATTTTAAACTGCTCATTTGAATAGTTAATGCTGATCTAAATTTTAAAGTTCAATAAACATATAGGAGCTACTTAGGAGGCTAATTAAATGTATCTTATTAGAATCTAGAGGAGAATGGGACTGCTAAATTTATACAGTTCCTCGGTTAAAATGTAAAAAAATTAATTAATTCTACTTAATGAGCAAAGTAATTTTTTGAATACAAAAAAATTCATAAGTTTCTTTTGATGTACTTAGATTATTAAATTATTTTTAGTTTTAAAATCAGAGTGCAAGCTTTTACCCAAGTAGGTAATGGACCATTTTCAGAAGAAATTCAAGTGATGACCAGCCAAGAAGGTTAATTTTTTTTTAGTTTTTACTAAAATGTTAACAACTAAAAAAGTAAAAAGTGTTTTCTTCACCATCATCACCAATCATTGTTATCACCTTCATCACCATTATCAATAGTCATTCTCATCACCTTCATCACCATCATCACCAATCATTGTCATCACCTTCATCACCATCCTTACTAATCATTATCATCACATTTATCACCATCATCACCACTCATTGTCATCCCGAAAAACTTATTTTCACTTAGTTAAATCACCTAAGGTGATTTAACCAAGTGAAAATAAGTTTATTTACTATTTTTGACGCCATAACTTTAGAATACGTTTTATGAATGATAATATACTATTACTAATTTTCTGTTGTTTTTTTTAATGGACTTTTTCTTTATTATTACTGTTTATTATGCTGAGATTTTTATTATAATGTTAATGATTCACGTTAATGTATGGTTTTAATGTGTAAGTCTTTTTTATGTATCGTTTTAGTATGTGGGTCTTGTTAATGTATTGTTTTAATGGGTAGGCCTCGTTAATGAATCATGTTAATGTGCAGGTCTTGTTAAAAAGTGTTACGTTTTAATTTCTTTATATTAAATTTAAGTTTTTACGTTCAGATGAATTCAAGTTACTTTTTAAGTTCAAATGAATTTAAGTTACTTTTTGTGTTTATTTTACTTTCATCAATTTTTGTTTGTTTTTGTATAGTTTCAAATGAATTAATTTTTTTCATTGTGATGCCAAAGTGGTTTTATTAACTGTTTATAAAAGCATTACTGGATAAAAAAGATGAGCAAGGCACAGGTACCCTGAAGGTCACCTAAGACTTTATGTTGTATCCCATGAAATTTTTTTTCGAATATGAAAGTAGTTTACTTGCGCATTCTTTAACTGTAAAAATTCAAATCACTGTTGGTAGCCTTAGAGAAAAGTTGCTTAGAAGTTTTATAAATAGCATTATTTTGGCCTTGAAATAATAATTTTCTGTCAGCCTTTTCAGATGAAATTAAAAAAAATAACATGGAAAGTCAAACAAACAAACAAATTATAAATTGCTATTTGATCACCTAGCTAGGGCCTACAGGTGGGTCAGAGGGAGCCTTAAATTCAGTCTTGCACATGATTTTTCTCTAAAAGCCACCAACAAATTATTTAAGTTTTGGCATGTGCAGTTAGACTACTTTTGAAATCAAAAAAAAAATTCATGGGATATAATGTCTTAGTTTATCTTTAGGGTACCCGTGAAGGCCTTAATAATATAAATTTTTCAAATTTAGTTGTTAAACTTTCTTTAAATATTTAACAAATTTAAGGTGAATGATTTTTTAGTTTCAAAGTTTATTCAATTAATTTTAATTAATTATATAGTTTGTTGCAAAAAAAAAAAAAAATTTATATAATCGTTTCCTTTTTGCAAAAAATTTAATATGTTTCATTTGTAGAAAAAAATATTCAAGTTTAATGTTTATTATTCAAATTCAATTCACAAAAAATTCTTATGACATAAGTTTTATTTGTAAGCATAAATTATGATTACAAATATTTTATCTTAAATTATTTTATTTCAACTTAAAATTGTTTATAATTGCTATTAAAAATACAAGGCCTGTGAAAACTCCAAAGCACAAACAAGGCAGCTGTGCAGAGAAACAAATTGAGCCTGGTACTACCAGGGACCTGACGGGGATTGAACGCGGAACTTCTTGCTACCACTACACTACTATAGCATTTAAAATTTGAAGTTCCCTTATTTGTGTGATCTGTATTAATAACTGCATTTTTATTACTTATATCTTTAACAGTATTAGCAGGAGTAATAACATTGTTATTAACTGATAGAAATTTTAATACTTCTATTTTTGACCCAGCTGGAGGAGATCCTGTTTTATATCAACATTTATTTTGATTTTTTCATCCCGAAGTTTATATTTTAATAATTACAGGATTTGAAATAATTTTACAAATCATTTCTATTTTTACTCAAAAAATAAAGTTTTTGTATACTTAAGTGTGATATATGTTCAATTAGCAATATCTTTCTTAGGTTATATTGTTTGAGCTCATCATATGTTACTGTAGGAATAGATGTTGATACTAGAGCCTACTTTACAGCAGCATCTACATCCATGTTATAAGCTACTGGTTTAATATTTTTCTTTACTTTAGTAGGTTTAACTGGTGTAATTTTAGGTTCATTAGATATTTTATTGCATGATACATATGTAGTAGCTCACTTTCACTTTCATTATGTTTTATCATTAGGTGCAGTGTTAGCGCATTGTTTACTTTTTATTAAAGTCATATACTTAAAAAGCATAACATTTGTTATGCTTATAATGCTTATAGGCCAGGAGAATAAGAAAAAGCAATTGCTTTTACTTAACGTTTTTGGAGTAATTGTTCAGCTTTGTTATTTACCTGGCCTTATGTATTTAAGACCTTGAACACACCTTCAATGACACTTCTTAAATTTTGATAAAACTTAACTATAAAATGTAAGAGGCTTTTCACTCTTAGAGAAATTAATTTGCAGTTAAAAAATATAATAAAGTTGTTATTATTTTTCATTAACTTGACCTTAACTCGTTATTTTGACATCAACTGAATCACTATTTAACTTTATTTATTGTAGAAATATAAAATTATATTTATTTTCTAAAGTTCTTCAAATTGTAAGTAAGCTGCGTGTGTTAGAAGTGGAAACAACATCTGCTTACATTCACTGGAGTGATCCTGTAAACACAATCAAATTCAAATCTAATCTTAAATTCATTTTAAGTTTTGCAAACATTTTCAAAAAAATATATATAATTGTTATCTCCCTATTGTTTTATTTCATTTATGTACCTAATGTATTATTTTATTTTCTACCTAATGCACTATTTTAACTTAATTATATTTCTTAAAACAGGATTGAGGTTTTAAACTTTTATGCTATAAAATATCTTCAACAATATTTTCATCACTTTTAAAAATTTTCAGATCGTTTATACAGCACAAAAGTTATATCGGACCTCAAATGGAATTGCGGACAGTTTTAGGTACAATAAAACAATAACAATTTTTGCAAAACAGCTACAACTTAGTGAATTGCTTCCTTGTACAACCTATGAAGTTTTTGTCAAAGTAGAAACTGAGGAAGCAGGCACTGGTGATCCTGTGACCACAAATTTTACGACAGTATGTTAAGGTATTGCGATTTTTTTTTTCACTGTATTTATCTCCCTGATTTTTAAGGGGTAATGGTTTTAATTATTGTTTATTTCAACAAGGACTAGGGTTAGTAATAGTAAGGCTGTACATACATACATACATACATACATACATACATACATACATACATACATACATACATACATACACTGCCGCTCACGGAAGTTAGGACAAGGGAGATTTTTTCAAAATAACAAAATTAATATGTAATTACGTTACAGAATTTTTATTATATTGATAAGAATTATATTTTTTATACATTTTCAATATAAAATATATTATTATTCAGTTTTATGCAATAAAAATTTGTAAAAACTATTATAATATTAAAATTTTTTTTGATTCAATGACTGCTTTAACTATTGTCGACTTTCTTTCAATTAACTTTCTAATTGTTTTTAACTGAATATAATTCCATTCCTGTTCTATAATGTTCCATAAATGAAATTTTGATGATGGACAAAAAGTAATTTTTCTATCCAGTTCATTCCACAGTAACTCAATGAGGTTGATGTCTGGGCTTTAGGGAGGCCAGGTCATTACACATAATACATTTTCAGCTTTTTTTGATTCGAAATAATTTCTGTATAATAATGCAGTATGTTTAGGGTCATAATCATGCATCAGAAACAAAATTATCTCCGACTAATCGAAGTCCTGAAGGGATCCCACTTGTGTCCAGGATATCTCTGTAATGTTTTTATCTCATTATACCATCGATTTTTAATTTTAATCTCCCACTCCATCCCGAGAGAAACAACCCCAAACAATCACAGAGCCTCCACCATGTTTTACTGTTGGAACCAGACATTGAGTTAGCATTTTCGGCAGATCTAACTTAAACTCTTCATTTATTTCTGAAAACTTCAAATTTTGATTCATTGTCCAGAGTATTTGTTTCCAATCATCCATCGTTAAATATTTGTGGAACTGTGCCCAACGGAATCTCTTCTGTCGTTTATCTTTTTGTAGTTTTTGCATAGGAACACAACCATGCAAACTAGCTTTTTGCAATCTTTCTTTGATTGTACTGACAGAAACTTTTTTTTCTTGATCACAGTTGAAAATAGCTATTATTTGTGGAGCAGTTAACATTCGATTACATTTACTCATGACTTTTATGCGTCGGTCATTAGTTTTTGTTATTGCGAGAAGAACCTGAACGATTTCTGTCTCCCAAACTTCCAGATTCTTGATATCGACAAATTGTGTAACTAAAATACTGGTTCATACGTGAATTTAATATGTTTCTCTGTTTATTAATTTAAAATGATAAGACTTTTACTTACATACATAAAATGGTTGAGTTCTTTTACAAACATACATACAATGATTGAGTCCTTTGATATACATACAATGGCTGCATGCATACTGAGTACATTTACTTTTCAACTATTTTTTATCTTAGCACATAGAAAAAAAAAGTACATAATAAAAATATTTTTTTTCAAATACAAATAATCAATAGAATATATATATATATAAAGAACAAAGTTAACTGTACTTTGTACTTGTATTTAAGTTATATAAATAAACATTTGTTATATTAAAGTGTATTACACTTTAATATAACAAATGATTATTCATTTTATATTACTGTAGTGTAAGTTGTTATTGTATTACAGTCCAGTCTATTACACTGTAAAAATAAAATCTATTTAAAATAAAAATAAACAGTTATAAATCAAGGTGTCAACTAATAATGAATAATAATCAAGTTTAATTGTTATTAGTATTGTTAATAATCAAGTTTAATTGTTATTATATCATATTATCAGTGTACTACACTGTAACATGAATCATTCAATATTATGCATTTTATATTTTAATAAAAAATGATCTATATAGTCTCAAAGAATTAAGTACAATTTTTATTTGTTACAAATTTTGGTTTGAGTTTAATTTATATCCTTATTTAAATTCAACCATTACACAGTGGCAAAATTGAAATAGGAAAAAAAAAGTTGATTGTATTTATGTATAGCTTATGTTATTGTTTATTGTATTAAACCTCAAATGTGAAATAGTAATTTGTATTATTATTTTCGTTTTTGTGTTTAAACCAGCTCATTGACGCAAAAAGGAAAGCCAAAGGTGCAATGCGTCCATATGTGTTCCTTTTTACTTTTAGGTATTGTGCAAACTCCAAACTTGAGTATGCTCATACTCAAGTTAAACAAGAATGTTATTTTTTAGCTTTCATTTAATAATCTATTTAAATTTAATCTGATCCTAAATAATTTCTAGCCTATCTGAAATAAGAGGGTTGTAAACTTTATAAATTTATGTAAACTTATGTAACTTTACAAATTTATGTAAACTTATGTTAAGGTATATTCATAACTTTTAAACAATAAGGATAATATGAACATAAAATAGAATTATATTTAGTAACTAACATAACTTACATATTTTTAAATCACAATTTTTTATTACTAAAATTCAATAATAGTTTTATATTGACTTGTCATAGACAGCAATCTATTCAGCAGCCATTCTTGAAACACAGACAGCCATTCTTGACACCTTTTAACCACTGCTTCTGAATTTTATGTGTCAATAAATTCTAGGTAGGTTTCAATGATATCAATTTAAATATGCTTCAGCTATTGTTTTGTTATTTTTTCTTTCTAACTAATAACCCTGAAACAACTGTATTTGGTTAGTAACTGTTGTTATGCAATCTTTCTAGAAGGGTCCAAATATATATATAAATTGCTAGTCTAATCTATTTTGATGAAGTGTGGTGATTGCCATTTAAATTAAACAATAAGAAACAGTCAAATTTAAACTAGTGTCACAAAGAGTTTGTTGTTCTGGTGATTTTTGTAAAAAGTAAATTTTGATAAATCTGTTCCCAAAAACTATTTCTTAGACCATGTATATTGAAGAAGTGTTTGAACTTGAATAGGGCAATGATAATGGCTTTTAGGTGTTTAGGTAACAATGCTTTTATTGGTATTACTTTACTCAAACATTGGTACTCTAAGTGACAAAATGTGAAATTGATTCCTTTTAGTTAATAAATCGAAATTGTAACAAAGAGCTCTATTTTAGCATTGGTACAATGCATACCGATAGGCAAGTCACACCAAAGAAAGAAGATTATACTTGAGAATTCGCAAACTCAAATGAAATTTGCAAATTGAAAAAATGAAAACATTGACAATGTGTAAAAAACTTGTTTATTAGATATGGGTAAATAGATAAAAGTTAATATTTCATTTTTTGTTATAAATTTAATTAAAGTTTTTAAAATTCAAGATAAAACTTAAAAGAAAAAGCTCAACTTATCTTTTTCAAAGTTGTTTACAAAGTTAATGTTATGAAGAAATTTTTTTCTTTTTTTAGTGATGAAAAAATGAAGTTATTTTTCATGCATTAAATTTCAAAATTAAATACAAAAATTCAATTAAACAACAATACTATAAAAAGTGAAAAAATTTCAAACTTTTAGATTTTAATTTTCTTTTATCTTTATTGATTTTACTTAGCTTATCTTTGTTT
>NC_088926.1:40010000-40197500 GCF_038396675.1 Hydra vulgaris
AATTTAATGTGTTATTTTTAAGCTGAAAGTTTGATTATTAGAGCTCTTTGGTTTTCTTTGTCCATTACAGTTTTTATTCTGTTTTTGTTCATTTGTTATTTCTAAAGATTTTTTTTAATTGATAGAGTTTAAGTTTCTTTTAAATCTTGTTAAAAGTTTTTTTTGTTAGAATGATGTCATTCGAAATATACGTCAGTATCACTATTTAAACTGGCCTATTGGTCGAGTACCAGACTCATCTGAAAGTTTAATAGAGTTTATCGGCCACGTGCAAAAAGCTAGTGTTAAATTCAGTCCGTTGTCGCCTATTGTGGTACACAGATGGTAGCATTTTTTATTTTTTCTATTCATAGATTTGTAATAACATTCAAAAGATCAGTTATGTTTTTAATTTATGTTTTTTAATTTATTTATTTGATTTATGTTTTCGATTTATGTTTTCAATTTATTTGTTAACTAATTTATAAAATAATTAACAAAATACTTAGTTTTTGTTTTTGGCTTGATAAAAATTAATTATTGATATATTGAACTCAAAATAATCTTTTTTTAAGTCTTGGGGCTGGTAGAACTGGAGTGTTCATAACTCTTAGTATTGCGTTAGAAAGTTTACGGAATGAGGATAAAGTAGATATATATCAGATTGTTAAATCTCTTCGCCACCAAAGGCCATACATGGTTGAATCACTTGAACAATACGAATTTTGTTATAAAGTGGTATTTGACTTTCTTAAAAATTTCGACTTCATAGCATGATATAGAAGCGTCGTTTTTTTTTAAATATGTTATAAGCGTTATAGACGCTTTAAAAGCGTTATATTTTGCGTTTGCGTCAAGTATTCTAATTTGCAGAATGTCTTTTAATTTGCAGAATGTCGAAATATTCTCTATTTTTTTAAAATCTGTTTTTACAAAAGGAAAACTTATTCAGATGTTATACTCAACATTGAAACTATTTCAGAACACTTTCGTTCAAAGTATTTTTGTATTTTGAAGTTTTATTTTTTAAACATTTTTTTTTTTTTTTTTAATGCTTTTGATATTTGATAGTAAATATTTTATTTTTTTATTTTATACTAACGGTTCAATACTAGTTATAAAATCCTGGATTTGATTTCTTAAAAATATCGTTTTCAACACAACGTTGTGGTTTCTTATTTTCTTCGCACATATTTATTTTGATTTGGAAACGTTACTACTCGATAGAGTTTAAGGACAATCTTTGTAAAATATTTTTCCACAATTTTATATTTTTCCACAAATCCGAATAAATTAACTCCTCTTAAATTATAATGCGCTAATTAAAATTTAAGTAAATTTGATAATTTCGAATAATTTAAGTTAAAAAAGATGTTGTTAAAAACGCTCGCATTTGTCTATTTCGCTCAACGAGGGAAAAGTTTCAATTTGCCATGCTTAACAATATGCGTGTTTATAACCTATTTTAAACATTAGAAAAGAGTGGTATGTCATAAAGTTATTTATAAAAACATTTTGACTTTTATGATTGTTCTCTGCTGTCATGTATTGACAATTCGACGGACAATACTTAAAAATAAAAGCAAAACCAAATTGAAGTACAAAAAAAATATTTTATTTGTGAAAATCCCAAAACAAAGTTGATATTATCTGTGGAAAAAAATTGAATAACAACTTCAAAAAACATTTATTCTCTGGAACCCCATTGTTTTTTTAAATTGTGATTTTTATACCCACTAATGTGGCTCCATTATCAATAAATGAAATTAAAAACAAAGAAATATTAAAATGTATTTAAGTGTTGATCAAATTGTGACTAGGGATGGCAAAAATCCCGGAAATTCTCAATCCCGGGATTTCGGGATTACAAATTTGTCCCCGGGAAATCCCGGGATTGAATGAAAAACTTACAATCATAGAAGATAAAGCCTGCGAAGAACTTTTAATTATCAAACACTATTATATGATTAATTTAACTGATGAAGTAAAGTAATTTAAACTATAAATAACACTTTTAAACGATAACACAAAATAACAATGTTTAAAAATAATATAAGTGTACATTAATATATAAGAGTTATAATTCGTTTTGAAAGCTCCACCTTAAAAAACTTAAAGCGTCCATCATTTCATCGTTTAATCGTGTTCGATTTTTAGAGCATAAAAACCCAGCGGCTGAGAATGCTCGTTCAGACTCTACATTTGTTGGTCGTATAGATAGAATATATTTTTACACTTTTTGAAGGTGATCACCTCTTGTGCAACCACTTTCAAATAAAAACATTTCTTTTTGAATCTTAGAAGTTATACTTTCTACCCTTATAGGTGTTGTTCGTATAGCTATCAATCCTTTTTCCATAACTTCGTTTAATTGTTCACTAATTGTTTTGACTTTCTTATCACCTTCGTCGCTTCTTAAAACCTGGTTTAGCTGAACATCACAACTGCTGTCTGCTGCTGATGCTATATCTGCGGGATGAAAACGCTTTATCATGCTTACTATAATCTTTTTATTTTGATTACTTGTATTTGGTACAAAAACATCTGTGGTTTTCGTTGATGTAACCTGGCCATTATGAAGATAATAAACTAAGCTACTTAATGGTGTTCTCCTCTCTTTAATTCGGTGACTCAAAGCAGCATGCAGTTTATTCCCGATTTCAGATTTTTGTTGTTTTATTTTGGTCAACATAAACTCTAATGCAATGTCAGCTGTAATTAAAGTTGCGTCTCGTCGACAAAGTGCTTCTACAGTGGCTTTAACAGGAGTCAAAAGTGCTACTAAATCAGATAGATCAGATTATTTTATATTCATTTTCGTCCATCTTAATTGAATCGTCAATTTTGGAATCCAATTCTAAATCTAGAAATGCCTTTTTAACACAATATTTTAATTTGTCAAATCTTTCAAGCATAAGCAATAAGCTGCTCCATCGGGTTTTACAATCCATAATCAAATGGATGACCTTTCCAAACTCAATTTTTACGTACTTTTGTAAATAATTTTCATTTTTGGTTGGGGACCTTTTAAAGATTTTTACAATTTTCCTGACCTTTGTTATAACAGGTCCAAAAACTTGGTGTTTAATAGTAACCTCAGAGGTTTCATTAAACAAAAATGAATTATTTGAATCTTGAATACAACCTTCCTCTTCAGAAGCATAGTTATTAACACAATCATTATCTTTTTCTTCATCACTGTGGTTCTCTAAACTTGCAAAGGTAGTGTGCTCATCATCTAAAATTTCATCGATTTCCAAGTAATTGGGGTCATTTTTATAAAGAACTGATATTACTGCCAGCTGTAGAGCGTGGGTAAAGCATAGTTGTTGATCACATTCTATAATTTTTCCAAGTTTCTTCATGACGCTTGCACCATCCGTGGTAATACCAATGATATCGTCCTCAAGTTTTATTTTAAAATTGTTGAGTCTTTCGTTTAGAAGTGAAACGCACTTTTCTGCTGGCATAGATCCTAAAATGCGAATCAAACCTAAATTCCAATAACTTTTCAACACGTGTACGTTCACATTCATGTATCTGCAGTTTCCAAAAGAAGTCCACTCATCAAGCGTTAAGGAAAACTTGAAGCCTCTTGATATTTGATCAATTTTTTTTTTTTTTTTTTTTTTTTTTTTTTTTTTCTTTCTCTGTTTTAATATAATATAAGATTTTACAACTTCGTAATATAAAATTTCAATAAATAAAATAAGTAAAACAGATAGGGGCTCAAAGAAGATGAGGATGACAGTACGTTATCGCAATCTTTTCATAGAGCCCCTATAACAAGATTTCAAAAAAATATCGTAATATGTTAATGCGTAATAAAATTTAAATAAAATATCGTAATAAAACGCGTAATTCGCTAATAAAATTGATAAGCAACCAACAAAAGTAGAAATAAAACAAAAACAGATTTATGAGAAATTATTCAAAGTATCATTAACCAAAAACATTTCTTATATTTTAAAAATTTCTTTTTTTGTTAAAAACTTGAAGGAACTTAACGAATTTACCGTGCCTTTGAATCCTTTTTGAAAAGTATTCCATACTTTTGGACCTCGATATAGAATGCTGTACTCTGAATATTTGTTTATTATCCGAGGCAGTTTATATGTGTTGGACATATTCGCTCTAAGATTATAGCTATCATTTTTATTTACTTTAAACTTGTTATTAAAGCTTATAGGAGAGATATTGTGATTATAACGATACATGAAAATTAAATGCTGGTAGATATTAATTTCAAACACATTCATCATTTTCATATCTTTCATTAAGGGCTTAGCGTGTTCACGCCTATTTTTTGAGTAAATGATTCTGCAGGCATGTTTTTGTAGACTATAAATTTTTTTAATCTTTGCCGCTTGAGTACTTGCCCATGAAATGTTTGCATAGCTGATGAAGCTATGAATTAGCCCAAAGTAGATTAATTTAAGACTATTTTTATTGACGTAGGAGCGAACTCGATACATCAAACCTATTATTTTGGTGATTTTTGACTGGATATATATTATATGTGGAAGCCAGGATAATTTTTCATCAACAATGATTCCTAAGAATTTTATATTGGATTGCTTATTTACTAGTTTATCATTTAGAGATAGGTTAGGCAACTTGAGAGGAAGATTTTCTTCTTGTGTTTTTTTGTGAAATAGTATATACTTTGTTTTCTCAGCGTTAAGTGAGAGTTTGTTTGCCTTAAACCAGTTGTTTACTTTACACAGTTCAATATTCATGTCTGCATATAATTTCTTGATATCATTGTTGGTGAGAAATAAGTTTGTGTCATCTGCAAACATGACCGAGTTCATTTTTAAAGATGCATTACAAAAGTCATTTATATATATTAGAAAAAGAAGTGGACCAAGAATCGATCCTTGCGGGACTCCACATATGACATTTAATACTCCAGATTGGACATTATTTACATATTGTTTTCTGTTTGTAAGATAGCTTTTAATCCAATAATAACTTTTATTTATTATTCCGTAGTGCCTTAATTTATCTAATAGAATGCAATGGTCCACTGTATCGAATGCTTTTGATAAATCAAGAAACACTCCTAAAGTAAATTTATTATTTTCAAAACCATTAGTTATTTGATTTACTATTTCAATGATTGCATGCTCTGTAGAGAGATTTTTTTGAAAGCCAAACTGATTTGGGTAAAAAAAATTGTTTTTAATGAAGTAATTATAGATTCTATTATAAACTACACGTTCGAAGAGTTTTGAAAATACAGAAAGTATTGATATAGGCCTGTAGTTTGTAATGTCAGAATGATCATTACATTTGTATAATGGAATTACTTTTGCCAATTTAAGTACATCCGGAAATATCCCAGAATTTAATGAGAGCTTAAGTATATGAAACAGGGGTCTATTAAGACTGTGTTTGTTTGCAATAACTATATCACTAGATATCTCATCAAATCCTGGAGCCTTTTTTTTTTTAAGGAGGCAAAGGCTGCCTCTAATTCTTCATAGCCTAATTCATAATCAAGCATGGTAACGTTATTCGTGTTTTTAAGATAGGTTTTAAAGGATATAGATGTTGGTACAATTTTATTTACAAGATTTGGACCAATATTTGTAAAATATTTATTGAATTCTTCTGAAATTAGTTTTTGACAAAATATATCGTTATTTTCAATAACAATTCGTTTAGGAAGAGAAGGTGAATTTAGTTTTTCTCTTCCCATTAAGAGATTAATGATGGACCATGTTTTTTTGCTATCAAATTTGCATTTGTTAATTTGATTACTGTAATATTTTTTTTTTGCATTTTTAATGAGATCTTGGTAAAAAAATTTATAATTTTTGTAATTTTTTTCATTATCATTGTTTCTATTTTTCAAAAATTTATTGTAAAGTTTTTGCTTTTTTTTTGAGCACTTTAATAACGATTTATCCATCCACGGATTAGCAATTGCTTTTGACTTAATTGTTATTATCTCTTTTGGACAGGTTTCATTAAAGTACTCCAAAAATGTACTTAAAAAGGCATTGTAAGCTTCATTAGTATCTTTACATTTATATACGTTGTTCCATGTTTCTTGTTTTAGTCTACTTGTTAATTTATTAGTGTTACTCAATTTTAAATTTCGTTTTTTTAAATGTATAATTTTTGAATGACAATCAGACATAGATTTAAAGTTTTTTATTTTTATGAATATCGGGAAATGATCGCTAATATCTGTCAAAAATATACCGGTTTCAAATGTCGTTTCTAAATAATTATTGATAAAAATATTGTCTATTGCTGTTGCAGAGGTTTTTGTTACTCGCGTTGGTTTATTAATAGTTGACAAGACATTAAATTTAAAAAGCATATCAAAAAAAGATTTTATTTTTGGAAATTTTGTGTTAGAAAGAGCATCAAGATTTATGTCACCAGTTATATATAATGTCTTATTTTCTTTATTTATTTTCATAATCGTATTTTTGATAAAAGTTTCGAAATTTTTTTATTTTTCCACTCGGTGGACGATAAACACATCCAACTAAAATGTTTCGGTATTTTTTATTAATAATTTCAATGAAAAGGCTTTCATAATTATCATTTGAAAAGCATAGTATATTTTTTATCTTGAAAGCATATTTTTCTAAGACATAAATTCCTAATCCTCCTCCTTTTTTCCCATTTCCTCTTGATTGACTTATTAGTTTATAAAATGGTAATATATAATTAGAATTTAATTCAAGAGAACTTTCTGTATCATGCCAAGTCTCTGAAATAGATATGATGTCGAACGTGTAGTTTAAAATATTTAAAAATTCTTTAAGTTTATCAAAAATTTGCTGCATGCTTCTAATGTTTATGTGTAATACAGAAAATGAGCCATCATCTGCTATTACTTTAAATTCAAAAGGATCAATATACGGTGTGTTAATTAAGTTCATTTGAGTTTCTTGAAAAATATTTATATTTTCTTCTGATAGGTTATTTATAAAGTTGTCCTCAAAAAAGTCTAAATTTAAATTGTGAAAATCTAATTTCTGTGGAAAAAGCGCTGCCATTTTTTAAAAATGTATAATTTAAAAATATTTAATATAATTAAAAACGAAAATACTCAAAACGCTTACTCGTTTACGCATGTCGGAATAACATCTGTGTTGCGGGTGTTTTCTCGAAATTCGTGAACAATCAGTTTGTTGTAAACAACTTTTGCAAAATAGCCATTTTGACGATGTATCTTCGCCTGCTCAAAAAGTTCCTTTCGAATTTTTCGCGTGGTAAAACTAAAATCTTCGTTTAGAAAGATATTAGTTCCTTTTAATTTTCTTGCTCTTTCCAAAATTGTTTTTTTGTCCTCGTAATCCCGGAGCTTCAAGACAATTGTTCGCTCTCGTTTATCATTAGCTACTCCCACTCGATGAGCCCGATCAATTATAATTTCTTTTTCAATACCAAGATTATCTTTAAATAGTTGCTTTACCTTTTTTTTTGTGATTTCCCAATTCTTTTCTTCATTATTTTCAACGACCCCGTCAATTCTTAAATTGTTTCTTCTGTTACGGTCTTCAATATCAACGCTTTTTAATTTTAACTCAATATTGTCAGAAGATATTTTACCCTGCATTTTTCGTACATTTGATAAATCGTCGTGAACTTTATTAATTTTTTCCTCAACTGCTCTAGCTTTATCGTTAAATACATCGCCAACAAAATTTAATCCAGATTTCATTTCGTCGAGTTCTCGCCGAACTTCTTTAAAACTAGATTGAAAGTTATCAAACCTCTCATTTATGTTCGATAATGCTTCATGAAAAAAAGACAAAATTGTTTCTTTTTGAATATTTAGTAGCTCTCTCATCATAGCAATCGAAACTAACTCTTCTGATTTAGACATATCAACTTTTATTTAACGAATTAAAAAAAATTTCAAAAAATATTTAACTGTAAGAAAACGCGTCTGTTCACCACGATGTTCGCCACGCAAAAAAAAAAAAAAAAAAAATATCAATTATTTCCTTTATAACTAGTTTTTTAACCTGTTCATAGTAGTCTAACACCATTTTTTGAATAGTGTTTCGTGATTTTGGGACATTTTTAAAGCCTCGTGCAGCTAACCCAGCTCGTATATCAGAAGAGTTGCAAATTGTATTAAATGATATACCATCTTTTGCTGCCTTACGGGCAAATACTTCAGGTAGGCATTCATCTTTTTTCGATGTTGTTGGAAAATAACTTGTGATTTTCGGTTTTTTATTTTTCGGTTCTAATAATTCTTTTGAAGTTGAAGGTGTCGTGGATAAACTTGATTCCTGCGATGTTAATATAATTTTATGTATGGAAAGTAAATGGGTATGAAGACCTTTCGTTGAACCACCAGCAATTTTTAATATTTTTTTGAATGTAATTACTTTGCATAAGGCTGTTTCATCTGCTCCTTTTAAAAAATGTTTCCATATGAGATTTGTGCTGTTGAATTCAGCGTAGTTAGTCATGATATTAGGCTAATTTCTATCTTATTGAAAAAAAAAAGTTATATTTTAAGCTATTTATTGACTAATTATCTTTATTCATAATTCAAAATGAACTTATGTGAAAACAATTATGCTTCGAATTAATAAATAAAGTTTATTTAATATACCTTCCGTATTTGATAACTTTTAATGTTAAAGAACTTGTGACAATAATGCCAACGTTAAGAATTTAAAAAATAAAAGGAAAACATTGCATGGAGAATAAGCAGCTTAACAAATTTTATAGCGAAAATTTAGACATTTTAAATAAATAAATTAAGTTTAATCAATTTTTGTTTTTATTTATTGTTTATTACAATCCCGAAATCCCGGGAAACTTTAGAGACTAATCCCGGGATTTCGGGATCATGAATTTGTCTGTAATCCCGGGATTTCGGATCCCGGGATCCTGGGATTGCCATCCCTAATTGTGACTGATGACCTAAATGAAAAAAATAACTATCCTGTTCAGATTTTGAACAGATTGACTCCTTCAGGACTCCTCTTTGTTTAAAATTAAAAATTGGTTTTGTAACTATGTTACTCAGAAATTTAGATCACAAACCTGGGTTTAGAAATAGCATTATAATGAAAGATTTTGTAGGTATTTCTGGGGGTTAACGGGTATTTGTTGCCTGAATTCAGGTAGTTCTATAAGACTCTTTTTTTTTTTTAATTTTTTAATTAAAAAAAAATGATTTAGTTTTTGCTATTAAACGCTGTCAGTTTCCTGTCAGTTTTATTGGCATATTCACTGAAAATAAATGTCAAGGTCAGACATGATAAAGTTAGCGTATAGCAAAAAAAACTGTGCTTCTCAACACAGTGTTTTCAGATATGCTTTATGTTGCTCAACTTTATGTTGAATGTTCAAGAACATTCAAGAAGCATATAATAGTTGGTTTTTCAAAATTGATCGTTTTATGTTATATTATTTAATAACATTTATGAAGATATATAATTTGTTTATTGTAATTGTTTATTTTATTTTTTGATTTTTTATTTTATTTGTTTATTTTATTATTTTATTTGATATTTCTATACTTTATACATAATAGTTTTAATGGTTTAACTTAAGTTTGAAAGCTGTAGTATTAATCTATTTTATCATTTACTAAAACCTATTAAAATAGACTTTAAATAACAAGTATATTAATGGTTGGTTTGGAACAGACCTTTCATGACTTGTATTTTAGGTCACTGATTTTTTTAACAACATTTTTTAGTTTTTTTTGTTTTGTTTTTTTGTTTACATTAGTTTATCGTTATACAATTATATATTGATAATAATAAAAAAGTACTAATTACAAGTACCTTTCACGAGTTTACAATGATAAACTATATAAACAAGGTAACTGAAAGAAAATTACGAAGATCTTGTCATCAGAACCTTAAATATGCCGTTTTTTTAATGCATAAATAAACTTCTTACAATAACGAAATAAAATAAATGAATAATCTTCTAACAATGATGAAAGAAAATAAACTTTTTATAGTATATAGACTAATACAATAAAATAAATAAACAAAGTAAAATGACTTGATATAAACAAAAATAATTTGCTTTGTGATAATAGAAAGTTAACAATTGGAGAATATTTCTATTAGTAGTACATAAGTACGTTTGTCCATGGAAACAATAAAACTTTTAGGTTTAGCTTTAAAAACAGGGTAAGAAGTCAAAATTTTGTAAAATGACCTTATTCCAAAGACATGATGCACGATAATCAATACAAAATTGATTAAATTTGGTTCGACAAAAAATTTGGTTTAGCAAATCGTTTTTTTTTAGGGTTTATTTATTGACAGGTTTTGACAAGTAAAGATATTTTTAAAAACGTTGGGAACTAAATTATTTTTTCACATATCTACAAAACATAAGATATTAAATGCATTTAATTCAAATATAAAAGTAAATATATTTCGTTGAATAAAGGCTTCGAATTAGTAAGACGATCCACAAAACTAATAATACGAATTGCGTGCTTCTGACGGTTACAAAGACGTTTCAATCTATTTTTATCAGTACTTCCCCAGGCAATATTTTCATAAACTAAATAGTTATGGATAAACGAGTAATAAAGTTGGGACAAACTCATATTATTTAAATAATATCTGGTTTTATACAAAATTCCAATATTTTCAGAGATTTTGGTACAAATGTAATCAATGTGATATTTCCATGTAATGTGTTCATCCAGGAAAACTCCAAAAAGTTTCACAGTCTCTTTTAATCTCAATTTGGTCGATAAAAATTGGAGGCAGTTTTATAGGTAGATAACACATTTTTTTAAGCGAATGGAAAATAATTTATTTTGTTTTATTAATATTTATTGTTAATTTGCTCTATTTGAACCAGATAGAAATGTTTTTAAGCTCGTCATTTGTTGTAGAAAAAAGTTTACAAATATCATTATTAGAAAAAAAGAAGTGGCGGAAACACCACAGGTTATATGTAATAAATCCTTTTGATAAACATCATTACTGGAAACATATTGTTTTCGGTTTGATAAATAACTTTCGAACCACTTTATTATTCTGTTATTTATTCCATAGTACTTAAGTTTATGAAGTAAGATGGTATGATCGACTGTATCAAATGTCTTTGAAAGGTCAATAAAAATACCAAGTGTGTATTGAGAAATTTTAAAAAAATTTGATATCTCACGTACGCATTGAATAATTGCATGATCAGTAGAGAATACTAATCGATTGACGTATTATTAAGACAAAGGTGCAAAAAAAATTTACTATTGTTGTATTTTGTTAATTTGTAAGTATATGTGTAAAAATATTTGTTTTTCCAAGTAAATGTTTTTGTTTTGCGTTTTATTATTTTAGTAAAAGCTTTTGAATTAAATCTTGATTACTTTTAGTTAAAATAAATCTTCTCACCTGCAGATTAAACGATTTGGGAGGGGGGGGGGTGGCAGGAGGTGGATCTATTTAAAAAAACTTTAACTTTAAGTACTGAGAGAAATGTTAAGCCAAGTTTTTTAAACCATTTATTTTTTACCGTTTATAACAAATTATTGAAATAAAGTGACAATATATCAAAAAAGCATAAAAATGATTTTTTTTTTTTTTTTTTTATCTATATATTTCGCCGTTTGACAATAATTACAATAACTAAGTAAATAAATAAAAATTTACATGACAGGAGCAAAAAGTAGACAATAGTTGTCTTATATAGTTACGGATATAAGTTATAAGACAACTATAGTTGTCTTATAGCCCGTAATATATACCATACATAGCATAGCTTTAAAAACCGTGTCAGATAATACAAAATCTTTTAAATATTAGTTAAATTTTCTTAAAAGTTATATTTTAAAGAAAAAAAGAAAGAAAAAATAAATAAATAAATACAAAAATTGAAAATAAAAATATTATTTTTTATATTTTATTCTTCATTTTCTTTTTCTTTTTTTTTAAAATTCTTTTGTTAGATTGAGAATAATTAAGAAAGAAAAAAAAAATACACAATAAAAAAAAAAAAAAATTATATGTATACACACTCACATACATTGCAAACAATTATATTTTTGACATAAGATTTAAAGAATATATGAGGAGCCCATCTGCAAAACGCGCTAAGTCACAAAAATAAAAGAAATTGAGTTAATTACATTTCTACATACTTGATAATCTATTTAAATATTAGATCTAATGAAAGACTCGAGATCCTAAAAATATTTATGGAAAATATGACAACATTTTCAAAACACGCTAAGTGAAACAGGGTTACAGCTTCAAAACGTACTTAGCCCGCAGCGAATAAAATAACGTTATGAATTTTTAGCACCAATAAAAGGAGTGTTTATACTAAAATTAGCGCAATTATTGTTGGCGCTTCAAGTTTTATTTAATATTCACGTAAAAAAAAATGGCTGAAATTACGCAAGGTTTTATAGCTGTTGGAGAAAAAGCAAGCCACCGTCTTATTTAGGGTAACGCAAGGAAAAGAAAACAAGTTGAAAAGCAAGAAGTGTATTTTTATGAATATTAAAAGTTTTATACAAACAAAATCAGCAAGCTTATTACAGTAGACAACTATACATATACAACTTTTGTGTTGTAGAAAACAAAAATAACGGATCATTAAATCAAGATAATGTCACTATTATACTTGGAATGAGAATGATTCAAAAAGAATTGTTCTTTCAATTCCAGTGCAGTATTTGACAAGCTCTGCAAATCAAGCATAGATGGCTGATGCATGTAGTGGTCGAAATAAAATCATTGCTTTAATTTATATGGCAGGCTTCTAGCTGTTAGGACATGCACCGATATTAGTTAAAACAATTGAACTTTTGTGCAATTCGAGGACATACATTTTTGCCATGTTGTTGAAAAAACCTCAAAAAAAAAAGCTTATTCTCATCAAAACCATAAAATAAAACATTCTCGTACTTTTCCATTGTACTATTTCCAAAACTCTTTTGAGTATAATAGTATCTTTTTAATAATAGAAGTTTTTAAATCCACAAAAATCAGTTGTGGTAAATGTAATGCATAATAAAATATCTTTTTTTATCAAAAAAAGCAAGAATTTTTTAATTTTTAAGCAAAGATTGTAAACAGTAACTTTTAAAATATTATGCGTGTGTGATATTAGTTAATGTATTTTAACTATTTAATAGTTTACCTCAACAACAAAAAAATTTTAAGTCAAGATCATTATTTATAATATATACAAAAACTGGTCGAGGTAACAACGAGGTAAGTTTTAAACATATAATACATTTTTTTTTAATAATAAATCGTATATCGTATGATTAAAATAACTTTGTGCACCATAAGTCTAATATTCGGCCCACTGTGCATTGTTGCGAAATTATGTAACAAAATGTTATCACTGATAACAAATAATAATAATTAATGTTTCATTATACTTACCTATTAGAATAAATAACTTAATTAATAACTTAAAATGTGATAACTTATCACAATTAAAATAAAATTAAGAACAAATATCTATCACAGTCAAATTGATAATTTTTCTTTTATAGAGAAAAATGGTTTCGGAATCGTGGAAATACTTTGATAAAGTTGTGGTAAATGATGAGAAATACGGAGATTGCAAAAAATGCCATAAAAGAATCGCTTGTCCAGGAAGCAGCACAAACGGCCTAATTGATCACGTCAAAAGTTGCGAGAAAATAGATTTAAAACCATCCAGTTCCAGACCTGTTTTGACTAAGATGTCGTTAAACTATCTTCTTGCCAAGTTGACAGCTCTTGATGGATATTCGATTAAGTCCATAACTCAATCTGAAACACTTAGAATGCTTTTTGAAAATTATGGGCATAGTTTGCCCAAGTCAGCGTTCACAATTTCAGAAAAAATTAAGATGTTTCATGCTGAAGCCAAATGTTTAATTATAGCTGAGTTGGCTACATTGAAAGCAAAAGGAAAAAAATTTGGACTAACAGGTGACGAATGGTGTAGCAATAGAGGTAGAAGATATTACAATTTAAATGTTCATCACGAGTGAACATATTGTTTAGGAATGGTAAGATTGCCAACTCCTTGTTCTGCCGAAACATTAAACATTTTGATAATGCAAAAATTAAAAGATTTCGGTATAGATGATGAAAATGTTGCAGGTAAAACTACGGATGGTTGTAGCTGGATGGTGAAATTGGGTACCATATTTAAGTTTCCACATCAAATCTGCCAGAATCATTCGATTTATTTGAGTGTTTGTGATTTGATATACGCTAAAAAAGATTGTCGCGAAACTTTGAACAAAGAAACTAAATCGGATATTGAAACAGAAACGGAAACTGATGGAGAGACTGATGGAGAGTTTTTTATTGAATATATGGAGAATGAGATTGAATATGAAGAAAATATCGAAAAAAATCTACAGAATCTTCGAATACTAATTAAGTTTTTAAAATATTCGTTGTTTCGATATGAAGTTCTTAAAAGAATAATACACAAAATTTATGGATCTTCGCATGACAAAGGACTGTTGCTCGACAACCGCACTAGATGGAACAGTGTTTTTCAGATGATCAAAAGATTTTTGGATTGCTTAGAAGCTGTAAAAAAAATACTCGAAGAACTAAACTGGTTATACATGTTAGATGAAATTGACTTGGATTTCTTAAAAGTGCTGTCTGACTTATTGGAAGTCATTGCTGACGCTGCAGTTCGCTTGGAAAAACCGAATATAACAATTTTGGAGTGTGGCATCGTTATGGAAACGTTAGTAAGAAAATTGAAGGAACTAGAAACTAACATCAGTTCTAATTTTGCTGAGGCGTTAATCTCCAGATACGAAAATCGAAAAAACATTATGTTGGTATCATTGAGTCGTTATTTGAACAATCCCGATTTTTTTAAAAATAAAAACCACATTTTTTTACGCTTCTAAAAAAGATGTTCAAGTTTATGCTGCAAAATTATTTGATTAACTATTTGCAGCAAAAGAGAATATCTCTTTTGCTGCGAATCTTCAAACAAAATCAGATGATTGCGCTAAAAGCAAACAAGAAGAACCATCACAATCGACATCTTTTTTTGCCGAAATTCAAGAAGTTTTATATCAAAATCAATCAACAGCAAAAAAAGCCAAAAAAAAAAGTCAAGATCTTTATCGATCAGTTAAAAGAATACGAAGTAACTGGTGTGAAATCAGAAGCAGTTTTGAAATTTGAACAAGCCATCGCTTTCTGATGAAATGATAGATGTTTTCATCTTTTTAAAATATTTTTTTAAAAGATCTTCAGAATAAATACTGTTTTCAAATTTTTTTTTAGTTTTTCACTATAGGTACCCCAAGAAGTCTTTATTACAGAACACCGCGGAAGGGCATTTAACTGAAAGTTCACGCCTTCTTCCTAACCAATGCCGGTTAGAAAGCCATTTATTATATATAACTTGTTCGTTAAAAGATTGTGGTAAGAAAAATATCTTAGTACTAAGAAATATATAAACATAAATTTTTTAAAAGTTTATTATTAATTATAAATCGAAATATATAAAATTAAAAAAAATAAATATAAGAACAATGTTTAATTATCAACGAGATTTAATTTTTTAATTTATAACAAAGTTATATGGAGACTCCGATTTTTTCTCGACTCCGACGGAGTTTTTTCTCGATTTTTCTCGACTCCGTTTTTTCTCGATTTTGGATCCTTTGTTTATCACAAGAGGATCACTTAAAAATATTAAAATCCAAAGAGAACCAAACTTTAAATTTTTTCTGAACAGTCCTCAGAGTATAACAAAGAGAGGGCGTGACTGTTTTTCTTGTCCATCTCAGATTCAGAAAGGAGTCCCAGTTGCAGATGCTAAAAAGAAAGATATCAAAAGTTTAATTCTTGCGCATGCAGAAGTGAACTGGGAGCAGGACAGTCGTTTTAATTTTTTTTAAAAGTTGTTATTGATTCTTTAATAGAAGAACGCCTAGAAGATGAGGAAGACAATATATGCAGTTGTCTTGATGTTTTTTTCGTTTTTCCGTTACCTTACTTATGGTATAATAATAAAAAACCTATAATTCGCGCAAGTTAAATAATTCAAAAATATTTTAATGCTTTTTAATAAACTAACAAGCCAAGTGAATTTAACCAAACATTTTCAAAAAAATCTAAGTCTAACTGACATTATCAAAATAAGTCCATATTTTAAAAAGGTTTAGTTCGAAATTCTGCAGAATTGCATTTTTTTTTATGCACGTGATTTTATAGTGTCTATTTAATGATTCAAAATTAATTAACACAATTTTTTTTTGGAGCGCTAATCAGGTGTGGGCTACTTAAAGCGTTTTGCAGATGGGCTTCTCATATAGCATAAACTTTTTTTACACCCTCGGTAATAAACAAATAATAAAATTAAATCATGTAAAAATTTACAATAGAATTTTCATGTAAAAAAAAAAACACAATTATATTTTTTACATGTGTATATATAAAATTAATAAATATATTCATAATTATACAAATCAAATCATAAGAATACTCTTATTTAACGCCTTAGAAGAAATTTAATTCATTGTCGCATAGTAGAAGAGTTTGCCTAAGTTTTGTTTTAAATTTGTTAAGCGAAGAGAGTGTTTAAAGATCATCATTTAAAAGTGCATTCCATAATTTAGGTCCACGATTTGTAATCGAGTATTTAGTCGCTGAGTAATAGGTTTTAGATTGACTAAAGTTATTTTTTGAGAATCTTGTGCTGTATATATGGTTTATTTTTTTAAATATTGAGTAAAATAAAGACGGTGCAGTCTTTTTATCAAGTTTAAACATAAATATAAGAATTTAATAAAGATTTATTTTGAAAACATTTAAAATATAGAGTTTACTAAAAAGCTTTTTTGTATGGGAGAGTCGACCTTCATTTGTAATAATCCTAATAGCATCTGTGGCGTAACTAGGGGAGCACAGCCCCGCAAGGTGGTAGGGCCCCGTAGCTTAGAGGGCCCCGCGAAGATTTTTCACGTATTCTTAAATGAAAAACAGATAATATTTCAACAATAGGAACTCTATCATAGAATTTAATTTCAATAGAAATTCTATTATAGAATTTAATTTCAATAGAAATTATATTATAGAATTCAATTTCAATAGAAATTCTATAAAAGATTTAGTTTCAATAAAAGTTTTATTGAATTAAAATTCAATCAAAATTCTATTTCAGAATTTAACTTCAATAGCAAATCCATTATAGAATTTCTATTGAGTGTTAGTAAACACTAGCGAATAGTAACGTTGTCTATTATAGAAATACCGCTGATATAATTTAGTACTTTAGTATTTGTCGATAAAGTCAGGTGATTTTAAAGTGGAAAATTAAGTATAGATTATTAAATACAATTATATTTAGAAGGTAAGTGCTTTTCTATTTATATGCATTCATGCAAAGCAGTAAAAAAGTCATATAATTATAATTTTCATTACAATAAGTTGAGTAATCAAAATGTTTAGCAAATAGGTAATAAATTAGTTATATTTATAATATCGTTAATATTTTTTAACTGCTTGTTAAAAAAATTTTACAATTTTATTCTAGCGATTTAAAATATCCTTTTTAAATTAATTACTGAGATCTTGAATTTTTAAATAAAAAATGTATATAAACGCGATACAGGTAGAACCATGTTTGTGTGTTGAGTACGCACTAGGTTTTGCTATAGTACAAAAATATTACAAATTAACAAAGAAACACATATTATGTGTATATATTTGATATAAAATTAAAAGGGCGGACTCTAGATACAAACTAAAGAATAAATACAAATTAAGTTAATTATTTATTCAAAAATATTTAGCCACATATATTTATATCTATAGGGTTAATACATATAATTGTTCTAATAAAACATTTTTCTTACATAGCATGGACTCAAAAAGAACTTATATGAGTGGAGTCAGAAAAAAGAAATTAAAAAAGGAGGCTGATGATAGATTACGTAAAAACAATAAAAAGATATCCTTATTTTTTTCATCAGTAGAACAGAAACCTAGTGAAGAAGTTGCAGATAAAAATATCAATGTCGTTACTAGTACTTCTCAAGCAACCCAACAAGAAGAAATGTTATCTGTTTCAATTAACTTAGAACACAAGGAAATTTCGAAAGATCATAATGAATCTCGTTATAAAAGTAATGCATATATTTTCGCAAATCCTAACAATCTTACCACTGCAATGCAAATTGAAGAAACAGATCCAGAACCGAATATATTTCAGGAATTAAATACATTAACAACAGATATGGGATACTTTAAAGGAAAATTTCTTGATGATAGCACAAAAAGATTTATTATTTCCTCTGAAAGATGCAAACCACAAGGACCATTTAAAAAAGATCCTTCACAAAATTTTAGACATTTTTCCGTACGGGAGTTCGAGACTGGAAAGGGCTAAGTAATAAAATAAAAAGTCATGTTAATGGCCTAGAACATATTGAAGCATGTCAATTTTACGATCATTGGAAACAAAACACGACACTTAATGAGGATACAGAGACAATAATTCGTCATAAAGCTTCATTTCGGAAGATAGTATGGAAAGGTTATTTAACATCACTTTAATGTTAACAAAAAACTCACTTACATTTAGAGGTCATAGTGAAGTGTTGGCAGATGAAATTTACATTGGCAATTTGCTGTCAAAGTACGACGATACAATGAAACAAGTACTCAATAAGCCTAAAGACACTATAGAATATCTTAGTCCAGCTATCCAAAATGAAGTGATTCGATGTTTAAGCCAAAATTTAGAAAAAACATTATTATTCGAAATAAATGAATCTGCCTTTTTTTCTATTATAGTTGACACAACTCAAGATGTACCTAGAAAAGAACAATTAAGTTTAATTTTTCGATACGTTCACATAATGCGCAAACAGGACACTCAACCTTGTCAGTTAGAGATTAAAGAAACATTTTTGGGTTTTTATGAAATAAAGGATCATTCGGCAGTAGGTTTAACCAATCAATTGTTATTATTGCTTGAAAATAAAGAAATAGATTTAAAAAAGTGCCGTGGTCAAGGATATGACCGAGCTAATGCAATGAGCGGCATTTATATCGGAGTTCAGAAAAAAATCAACACTATTCAGCCATCTGCACAATATGTTCATTGTGAGAGTCACAATTTAAACCTGGTTATAAATGACGCTGTTTCTGGTTGCAGAGAAGTAAACAATTTTTTAATAATTTTACAAGAAATTTACTCCTTTTTGGCAGCAATATTAAAAGATGGGATTTGCTATCAAATTTTAGCGGGGAGTCAGAAGTAACATTAAAAAAATTAAACCCAACAAGATGGTCTTCAAGAATTAATTCTTTATTAGCCATAAAGTTACGCTTTTTAGATATAGTTAAAACTTTAACTGAAATTTCTTTAAAATATTCGAAAAGAGTAGAACAAACTGAAGCTCTAAAATTAAGGGACAAAATATCAAACTTTGAATTTGTTTTTATTTGCGTCATTATGTATCACATATTAACGAATGTAAATTATGCTTCAAAAAACTTACAAAATAAGTACATAGATCTATACGAAGCGGCCACGTTATTTGGTACTCAGAAATTCAAGTTAAAAGATTTTAGATCAAATTACGATTTATTTAAATTAGAGGCTGTTACTATTTGCAGTAAGGGGAAATTAAAACCAACATTTAAGGTTAAGAGGCAATCCAAATATGCGAGACATTTTGATGATTTAAGTGGAAGTGATTTAAACGAATGCGCTGAAAAAAGATTTCAAATTAATGTTTTTTATACGACCATAGATATTGTTAACGTGCAAATAAGTTATAGATTTACTGGAATGGAAAAACTTTCAAATCTTTTTAATTTTTTGCAACCTCAAAATTTAATAAAATTGTCTGATGATGATCTAATTAAATCAGCTAAATTATTGCAACATAGTTACCCAGACGATTTGTCAAAACATTTTCCAACCCAATTAATTAATGCAATCATTTTTATTAAAAATGACATCACAGAAGCAACTACATTAAAAGATTTAGCTGACATGCTCATCAAATACAGTTTTATGGAGTGCGATTTTTCAGATGTAAACACAGCAATATTGCTATTGATGACAATACCTGTGACAGTTGCAAGTGCTGAAAGATCTTTCAGCAAATTAAAGATTATCAAATCATATTTAAGAAATAGCATGTCTCAGGATCGTCTCAAACATTGTGCAATTTTGGCAATAGAGAACCAAAAAGCACAAACATTAGAATTAGATGAAGTAATTGCAGAATTTGCGAATAAGAAGGCAAGAAAAGTTTATATTTAAAGTTGTTCAACAAATACAAAGTTTCTTAGAATATTCTTCAATTTTTTTTTTTATTCTTGATAGCATTCTAAGACTTACTGTCTTAGGTTATTATGACAATAAAAATTCTCCCGTAGGCATAAGTGAGGTAAACTTAGTTTTTGCTATTAAGGATGTACGTTCTTTTTTATAATTATTTTTTGAAAAGATTCTAGATTATTTCTCAAATTTATAAAATAAATATTTTTTATAAACTTAATTGTGTTATATTAACTCAATATAAAAAGCAAATATTGGATATTTCATTTGTAAATATACTTAGAAAAAATTTAAAATGGGAGGGCCCCTTTTCTTTTTTGGCAGGGGGTGGGGTGGCAAATTTATAGTTACGCCACTTATTAGCATGTTTTTGTTTGCAGAGAAGTTTATTTATTTTTGTTACGTTGGTGCTGCACCAAGCAATATTTGCATAGTTTAGGTAACAATGTGTAAATGAAAAGTATATGTATTTCAATCAAGATTGGTTTTAAAACTGTTTATCTTTATACAGTGTAACAATATTTTTTGAAATTTTATTCTCAATTACATTTATATGTTCTCTCCAATTAATATTTTCATCTAGAATTACACCCAAGAACTTTAATGATTTTTCACTCATTATTAAATTATTATCAATAAAAAGATTAGATAGTTTCATTGGAATACTTTTTTTTTAAAAAGCATGATGGAATAATGTGTATTTAGTTTAATAATGTTTGGGGATTTTTTAATAATGTTTAGGGATTTAGTTTAATAACGTTTAGGTATTTAGTTTAATAATGTTTAGGCTTAGCTTATCAAGTTCTTTGTTTATTGTTAAAAATGACATATTAACATCTTCATTGGAATAAAACAAGTTAGTATCATCGGCAAATAAAATTGAGTTTAAGATATTAGAAAATGTATTTAAATTATTAATATAAACTAGAAATAAGAACGGTCAAAATATTGAACTCTGGGGAACACCGCAAGTGATAGTCATATTATCTAATTTTCCACCTTCTTGTGAAGTAAATCGCTTCCTGTTAAACAAGTAACTTTTAAACCAAGCCAAGTTTGACTTTCTCATACCGTAGATTTCGAGTTTGGATAAAAGAATTATATGATCAACTGTACCAAAGGCTTTGCTTAGATCTATAAAAACACCTAAAGTGTGCTTTTTTTCATTAAACACTTTAAATATATCGTGTACAAGATGTAAGATTGAGTGATCAGTAGAATGACCAGATTTAAAACCAAATTGTTTATTGTACAAAATATGATTTTTGCTTAAGAAAGAATAGAGTCTGTTATAAATCATTCGTTCTAGAGTTTTTGAAAATCACGTAAGAATTGAGATCGGCCTAAAATTAGTAGCGTCATAAGGATCACCTGATTTTGAAATTGGGACAACTCTAGCGAATTTTAACTTTTCCGGAAGAATTCCCTCTTTTGAAGTTAAATTAAGTATATACAAGAATGGGATTGTAATGAGTTTTATTGAATTGATAATGATGCTACCACTTACATGGTCAACTCCTATACTTTTTTTGGGCTTGATTAAAGAAACCGTGACAAATAATTCTTCTTCAGTAAGTTTTTCATTAGACTTAATATTAGTGTTATTAGATTACAATTATGCATCAAAGCTGGTTTGTGAGGATTCAATTTTTGATGCTAATGAAGGACCAACATTTAAAAAATTTTCATTAAGTGTTTCAGCCACTAGTTGTTTAAAACTTAGTTATTATTAAATTTGAGTAATTTTGGGATAGTATCTCTGTCAGAATTATTTATACCAATGACTTCCTTTATAACACGCCAATTACTTTTAGGATCATAAGAGTGCTTTTTTAATTGATCTGAATAATAACACTTTTTTGATTTTTTTACAATTGAATCAAAGAGTCGTTTGTAGTTTTTATAATTAGTTTCATTACAAATGGTTTTTCTTTTAAGAAATTTGTTATATAGTCGTTGTTTTTTTTTAGAAGATTTAAGAATACCCTTAGTAATCCAAGGGTTTAACAGCGTTTTTGTTTTAACCAATTTTGAAACATCTGGAAATGCTTTGTTATAATATTTATTATACTCTGATATGAATATATCGTAGGCTTTATCAGAGTTTTGATTCAGGAATAGGTCATCCCAGTTAACACACGATAAAAAGTTATGAAAATGTTTAACTGAGGAGTCGTTTATTATTCTTGTTGTTATTTTTTTGATTTTTTTGATTATCATTTTTATTACATTTTTGTGAAATAATGAATATGGGAAAATGATCAAAGATATCTGTTTTAAATATTCCTATTTTCATTTTTATATTAAGGAAGTTATTGGTGATAATTTGATCTATTGAAGTTTCACTTTTTCTAACATTGCGCGCAGGTTTATTGATGACAGGAATGTAACTGTTTTCGTAGATTACATTAAAAAGTTGTCTAATGTTTTTATTTGTGTCATAGTCTAAAATATTGAAATTCAAGTAACCAACCAGATAAACAGATTTTTTTAAAACCGAATTATTTTTAATTACACTTTTAATGTGATCTTCAAACATTTAAATGATCCATTTGGTGGTCTCTATAAAGGATGGACGAAAATATTTTTTGAGGTTATATTAACTAGTTCAATACACAATGACTCATAATTATTAGTGGTTGAACTTAAATTTGACTTTATTTTAAACAATAATGAGTTTTTAATAAAAATGCACAATCCCACCCCTACCTTGACTGATGATCTAATTTGGTGAATCACTTTGTAGTTTGGTAAATGGTAATTGTAATTGTTCACCATATTTTTGTCATCACACCATGTCTCGCTGAGACAAATAATTTGAAAATTAATAATTAATTTTATAAAAATTGTTTTAAAGAACCAAATTTTTTTTGAAGACTTCTAATATTAACATGAAGGATCGAAAACGAGTCGTTCCCCATTCCTTCAATAATATTTTTTGAATTTACATTATAATATAATGGGCTAATATTTTTTTATTTGATCATTATTATTATAAAAAGTTAATATCAGGATCAGAATCTTTTTTTAAAAGTGTTGATTTTGTAGTTAGTAATGAATTAAATTTAAAGTTTTTTAAAGCTGAATCTTCGGCCATATTAAATAAGAGTAATATAACAAAGAAAAATTAATAAAAATCAAAAAATTTTAATCTTGAAAAAATTAAAAATCATTTAACAAAATTTTTATTTCTAAATTCTTTGACAATTAACTTATTGTAAATGACAATAAAATATTTACCTTTAATTCTATGACTTTACTTTCTTTAAAAAGTCTTTTTCGAATTGCCGCACTTTTCTTCATTTTCTTTTTTTAATGCTTCATATAAATGTTGTTAAGACGAAACTTCTTTTTGTAAAACGTCAATTCGATCGTTAGTTAATTTAAAGTTTCCGCTAATCAAATTGGTTATACCTTTTTGTTGTTTTAAAATCATTTCTTGGAATATTTCCCGTGCAAGCTTTATCGATATTTCTGAATCTTTACTTGAATTCATTATCAATAAATAAATGAAAAATAACTACTTGTAATGTATTCGTATGTGAGACGTAAAGTATATTTTTCTACAAGTTTAAAAACACGTTTGATCACTCTAAATGCGGAAGCGATTCTGGATGAAAGGTGCTAAACAGAATCTTAGGCGTGGAACAGACATAACCTGAACTGTTATATGGTTCCGAACAGCTAATTTTTTATTATTTTGAAAATCATATCGACAATTCTTTTTGAGCAGCTGTGGCGCAGTGGTAAGAGTTCTGGCTCAGAACTCTGATGTCCGAAGTTCGACGCCGGCTCTGGTCCAATAAGCGACATTCGTAAGGAAGGAGGCGTCAACTTTTAGTTAAATGCTCTTCCGCGGTGCTCCGTGATAAGACCGTAAGGACTGCTGGTAACACCTAAATATAACCTGAAAATAATAATAATAATAATTCTTGTTTTTAAATATATATAAAATGCCTACTAGATATAAACCGTATCGCTCGAAATATTTATTTTGTTCTTATGCGACGACGAGTAAAATCTACAAGAAAGATAAAAAACCGTCTTTAAGTACATCGAGTAGGTAACTTCTCAAAATCTCTATATTGTTTCATGCAGCTGTTAATATTTACCTCATAATTTTTATAACTTCAAACGCATTTACAATAAATTCAGTATGAATTTATACAAGCCACTCCTATTCTAAGATTTTATCTATTATTAGATTTTTTTATTACACTCAAACCTCTTTTTGTGCGGTAGATAGGGACCGCATAAAAGAAAACTCATTAAAAAAAATCACAAAAACTTCAGGAGTGCCTAAATTAAATAGTTTCCGAAACAATATAAAAATCACATAAAACTTCAGGAGTACCTATAAAAAATAATTTTCGAAACAATATTAAAAACATTTTTTTCTTGCGGTTAGATACTGACCGCAAAAAAAAACTCTTTGCATTGCTACACAAAAATTCAATTCAACTCTTATATAAAAAATATTTAAAAGTTAACTTTGTAACGCAATTTGTGGTTGCATGTTCGTAACAGTAACTATATAATGACGTATGTACGTACGTATTACACATTTTAATTGTGGAGATTGAAATTATTGCGCGTTAACTAAATTATATGAGATCGCACAAAAAAAAATCGCATAAAACAAAACGCACAAATAAAGTATCGCATAAAAAAGGACCGCATAAAAAGAGGTTTGAGTGTATTAAATTTTTTTATTGTTAGATTTTCTTATTATTAGATTTTTTTATTATTAGATTTTTTATTATTGGATTTTTAATTAAAAGTTTCAGATTACTGTATCACAGATTTACGTGATGATAACTGATGAAGTAAATAATTGATTGTGCTGATTACGAAGATATTTATTAAAATTGTCTGCAAACAATGTCATATTAAAGTTGATAGCATATAACTTTTTTTATTCTGCTTTATTTAAGTTTTTTAAGTTTACTTTTATAAGTTGAACAATGGGTCGAGTACTTTACTTTTGCATTATAAATCATTTAATAATCACCAATCGTTATAAAAAGTTTAAAAAAAAATTGTCTCGGGGAGAACATGAGAAAAAACAATAAAAATTTATCTGTGCATATTAGAAATGAGAATTGTTATGTTGCATCTTTTATTTGTTTGCCCTCTCTAAACAACATTTTATTTTATTATCGAAAACATCTAATCTTACACTAGTGATAAGATATGATGATAATGATATTGACTCTACACCAGTGTGATATTGACTCTACACAAGTGTGATATTGACTCTATGCCAGTGATGTTAACAAGAGTTTCTTTGGACCGCATTCTGCATATCTGGAATGATAAAAAATCTAAGTTTAAAAATGATCAACCAAACTCTGATAGCAATAGTGAGATATAAATATTTGAAAGTACAACAAAGATGTGATTACTCAAAACTTATTTGACAACAAACGTCGTCTAACACTTATGGTCAGTATATTTTCTATCATCAACGAACCGACGATATGTAATCAGGGTAATCTCTATTTCCAATATGCTATTGATAGTATAAACACTCAATACAACATATATTTCTAAAATTTAAAGTAGTTATACCCGTTGTATTGCAGAGCAGTTTACAGAGAATTTTTCTTTGTCACATGTTGCTACACATATTTATAATTCAATAACAGTATATTTTAAAAGAACTATAAGCGACTCTTAATCGTCCACTTTTTGAAGTTTGTCTTATTTTTGTAATTTTTAATATAATAAATGATATAAATTCTGGGTTTTAATGGAATAAATAATATATGTTCTGGTTGTGTTTTTCTATAATATAGTGAAATACAACCTTTAAGGACAAAGTCCTAAGTCAAAAATTCTAATGCCAAAATAAAACATATATTATTTATTATGTAACCTTGAAAACACAACCTTTTCTACCATATCATTTATATTTTATTATTTTTTGTCTTATCTTTCTTATCCCTTCTGGGATTAGGACTGGGGAAAAAGAATTAAATAAAAAGAATGAAATGAGTAGCCGTGGCGCAGTGGTAGCGCACTTGCCTTAGAATCAAAGGATCTGTGGTTCAAACCCCACCTCTGGGCAAGTTTAGTGACCTCGTTTAGGAAGGAGGCGTGAACTTCCATTTGAATGCTCATCCGCGGTGCTCTGTGACAAGATCGTAAGGACTTCTTGGGGCACCCAAATAGTTTTTTTTTTTAATAAAAAAATGAGAGATGTCTCTAATGAATTAAACAACTTCTTTGCCAACATTGGTGCTGATTATGTATCAAGAATTCGATGCCCAAAATGTTCATTTGAAAGATACTTAACAATCTTTAACTAAGCCTTAATCTTTAACAAATTAAAATAAGATAAACTCAAATTTGATATATCGCGGGGTGAAGGAAAAAAAAGCAAATTGTAAAAAAAAGTAATTGCTTTTACTGAGTAAAAGCAATTACTTTTTTTTATTCACTCGGCCTATAAAATGATTAAAAGAAAAAGTATGCATGTACCACTTTGTTGTTATTGACGAATATAAATTGAAAAGCTAAACAAACCTTAAATAGCAACCAAAAGCAAAAATGTTGACCTGGTCATAAATGGCACCACTTTTATGGCCAGGTCAAGATATTTGCAAGATGCTTAACAAGTCTCCAAGTACTGTCTACATTGTTATTAAATGTTTGTAAATGTTAGGTTATGTTAAGAGGAAGTTTGGTAGTGGTTCAAAGAGGTAAGTTCAAACTTCTTAATTTACTAACGGACAAAATTTCTTGGAATCCAGTAAGGTCAATGAGGAAAATGACAAAAGAGCTCTAAGTGGGTAAGCGCACCATTAGAAACACGGTAAAAAAAATGGATTTTAACACAAAACCAAAGCCAGGATAAATAACACATGGTTTTCCCGAGTGTCAAAAAAAAAAAAAAAAAAAATATTCGGAAAATAAAAAAAAATCTTCAATTTCTTGAAGAAGAAAGTCTTTTGACAAGAAATGCGGTCCCATAAGTTAAATAAAATGTTTTCCGAATTTAATGCCATATAAAAATGTTAGGATAGCGAGACGATATATAGATGTTGGATATTGAGATGGATTTTAAGATGTTGGGCGTTAAAATTCTTCTACAATAAAAATGATGATGAACAGCAAAAATCAAGTTGATCTATCGTAATTGCAACAGGTTTTTCAATTAAGAAGATTCAAAATTGGATACGAAAACTTAAGGTGGCAGTATAGTAATTAAAATTGAAAAATTCATTTTTTCAAAAATACATTTTTTAGCTAATATAACTATTGTAGAGTCGAAATCTTATCTTGCTTTATAATAAAAAAAATCAGTATATACCTCTGAAATTGCTTTTAAATTGTTCAATATCAATTTTTATCCGTAGCAACGCTTTATTTACCAGGTTGCTACGGGTTTTTGCAATCAAAGTTATATAAAATAAGCAATAAAAACAGTTTCATGCTAAACTTTTATAATGAAAATTGTTAATCAGCAGTTACTTCTAGTTTATTGACTCGATTTATACGCGAATGAGCACGCTTTATTGCTATTTTATGCTCTTTATAAGTTCACCAATAGTCTATAGTGTAGTCAATTTTTAAAATATCTTATTTTAATAAAAGTGTAATGGGTCGAACGAAAAGAAAACAATCTTCTAAAAGAGTATACCAAAATAAGAAAAGAAAGTTTTATGGAAACAGACATACAAATGTCTGCAAAAATAATGAAACCGTAGCCGTAGTAGTTGTAAATTAACCTCAACAGATAAATGAAGACTTTAACTTTATTATGAACTTTGGTTTACTTAAAAAAGCAATAATGGTCCTTAAATGCCCAGAATGTAACAAGTTAGTAAATTTGCAGTTTGATTCTTCAAAAAAATATGGCCTAAGTATTGGACTAAAAATTTGTTGCAGTGATTTTAAATGGGAAACGATTTTTTTTTTCATCTGCTAAAATGGATAAAAAAATTAATTGTGTTGGACGAAAACGCTTTGACATAAACACTCGTACAGTAATTGCATTTCGTGAAATGGGTAAGGGATTTTCAGCAATAGAAACATTTTGTGGAATTATGAACATGAACCCTCCAATGAATACAAACTGCTATAATGACACATTGCACATAATGTTGGATGTCTATCAAAGTTTGGTTGATAAAAGCATGTCAAATGCAGCAAATGAGTTACTATCAATCAATGAAACATCTAAAGATATTATTTGTGGGTTTGATGGATCATGGCAGAAACGTTACACCTCAAACAATGGATTAGTAACAGCTGTTGCTGTAGAAAATGGTAAGTGTGTTGATTACGAAATAGAAACAAAAACTTGTAAGTTGTGTTCTATATGGGAGTTAAAAAAATACACACATCATAAAGAATATAATGATTTTCACTCCTTACATTATAAAAAGTGCAAAATCAGTCATACCGGTTCAGCCTCCCCTATGGAATCAAGTGGTACAATAAAAATATTTTTGCGTTCTGAAAAAAAAAAAAAATTGAGATATACAACGTTTCTAGGAGATGGAGATAGCAGTTCATATGTTAATGTCGTACTGCAAAACCTTATGGTGATTTTGAAATAAAAAAAGCAGAGTGCATTGGGTATATTCAAAAACGTGTTGGTACTAGATTAAGAAACTTAAAAAAACAAAATAAAGAAACTTTATGCGATGGCAAAAAGTTAGGAGGAGCAGGTCGCTTAACAGAACATGTTATAAATACATTGCAAAATTATTATGGTAAGGCAATAAGGCAAAATGTTGGAAATTTATATGGAATGAAAAAGAGTGTTGCAGCTGTACTTTTTCACTGTTCTGAAAGTTGTGATGGCGAAACGCGTCATCAGTACCAAAGATTCTTGGTGCAAATTCCAGTCTGACAAACTGACTGGCAAAATTTCATATAAAGAAAATATTTGTATTCCCGCTGCTGTCTGCAACACCATCAAACCAATATTTATAGAACTTGGTTCCGATAAACTTCTTGAATAATGTTTGCATTGAAAAACGCAGAATCCCGATGAGCCTTTAAACCAGTTGATATGGAAGCGATGCCCAAAAGATATATTTATTGAAAGAACTGCTCTTAGTATAGGAGTAGCCTCAGCTGTACTAAATTTTAATGAAGGGCAGTAGTTCTTAAATAAGTTGTTTAATGAGCTTGGAATGGAATTCGGTGTAAATGCGCAAAATTACTGTTTATGTAAAGACAATAAACGAATCATTAAAGCAGAAAAACAATGTAGTACTAAAGCAAAATCAAGAAGAAAAAAGTTAAGAGCAATAAAAAAAGGTTTTTGTGACCAAAATGAAGAACTGGAAGGTGTAACTTATAAAAGTGGTGAATTTTAAACTATTTTATTCTTCTTTTTTTTTTTAATTGCGTTTTTCTCAAAATCGTGTATTTGGGGTTTGCGACGTGGATCTTTTAAAAAACCAATTATCAGATTTACTTGAAATTTGGCACACATACTCATTACATTAGTATCTACAACATACACTAGGATAATTTTTATTGCTTCTCTCGTTCAGTAATTTTTAATCATTTTTTTTCAAAAATTTTACACAAATGCAAACATTTTTTGATATTTTTGACCATATCAAAATCTTCTAGTCTATGTTGCAATGCCACATGTAATATATCACCAGCCAAATTTTCAATAAAAAATATATAAGGGTTCTTGAAAAATCTCTGTCGCAGTTTACCCCACTTATGGGCCTTCAGCGATAATTATGCTGAAGAAGATTTGTCATAATTTTTTTTTTTTTTTTTTTGCTTATTGATGTTATATTACACATTGTAGAATTTTTTTTTATTTGAAAAAGTTAATTTTTTTTTTTTTTGCTAATTACTATACTTTACCATTACTGCTAATTACTATACTTTACCATTTACAATTACTATACTATACCACCTTAAATAAGATCAAAAAACAATGCTTAAGAAATGTGGCGGAGCTGCACAAAATAATATCGAATTAACTACGATTGCAGAATTAATACCCGAAGAACATTAATTCTATACTACAGTTAAATGAGAATTAGGACAAATGAGATATACCCATATAAGGCTTAAATCAGTCGTTACCGTTTAAATCAGTTTTTGAATTACGCATGTTTTTGAGCGCGATTCTACAAATATTGTGATTTCTAAAGGTGCTTAATTTATACATGAAAACCATTTAATGATATTATAGTGATATGATAAAAATCAGCATTAAATTAGAAGAATAACTTTTTTTTACTTACAAAAAAGGATTTGAAATATGCTTATCTTATTAAAAAAAAAACACAGGCTTGTTTGTGAACTTCTTAAAAACTTTTGCATAAGCATTCCCGTGTTTTTTATTTTTTTATTTTTATTTTTCTAATTCTTCAACATTTATTTCGCTGTTCAAATCGAAAATACAAAGAAACGTTTTCACAAAATATAAATAAAAAAAAACGATTTATATAAACAAACTCATAGAAGATATGGATCACCGAATTCATCACAATCTTTCATAGAACCCCTATTAGGGCTTTTAACAAGTGTAAAGTAAAATAAAATTGTTTTAAAGTTGATATATAACTCCGTTAAAATATGAAAAAACATGCACCTCTATTATATATGTAGAGTAAAAGACAATAGAATAAACTCCTATAAATATAAATTAAGTTGTATTAAGAATAAAACATAATATAAGAAATTAACTATAACAAAAAAGGTTTTTATATCAAATTTCAAAGCTTTCATTTGATTTCAAAGTTTCTCCTTTTATATGAAACTTAAATGAACTTACTGATTTCACCATATTGAAGTGGTTATTTTTAAAGCTGTTCCATATCTTAGTCATATGCGAGTCTCTCATTAGATCTTAGTAAATAATTATAATTTTGTTTTAAGGTTGTTTGGTGTAAGATTTTTAAAACGATTATACATGAAGATCATGTGTTAAAATTTGTTTATCTTATATACAGATGCGACTCTACGAATAAAATGAGGGGAGGGGGGTGAATCTTCAAAAAGTACCGAATGGCTTTTAAAAAAAAAAAAAAAAAAAAAAGTCCTCAAAACAAAAATTTATTCGACTGAATTGTGTCAAATACCTGACTACCCGGCTAAATTTGTGAAAAAACCGACTATAACTTGAAAATTCTCTTCTTCGGGGGAAGGGAGGGGGTGTAGCATTCCCCACACATACACCCGAAAAATAGCCTCTGCTAATATACATTTAACATTTTCATTTCCCTCATTAATGGCTTTGCATGCTCAAATCTATTTTTTTGGTATATAATTCTGCTAGCATGTTTTTGTACACTTAGTATCTTTTTACGATTAGCACGTTGTGTGCGAGCATTTGCAATGTTACCATAATTGATGTAACTATGAAATAGGTTAAAGTATATTAGTTTAAGACTTCGAGTACGTATGAATGGGGTAATTCTGTACATATTGCCAACTGTTTTGTTTGTTTTTGATTCGATATATTTATGTGAGGAAGCCAATATAAGTTTTTATCTACAAAAACTCAAAGATACTTTAACAATTCCTGCTTTTAAATCTGTTTATCCTTTATAAAGAGAGCTGGTAATTTATTTAAATACATTTTTTTTATAAAATAATGTATATTGAGTTTCATCCGTGTTTATTGAGAGTTTGTTAGCTCTAAACCATTTATTTATTTTCATCAGTTCGATGCTCATATTTCCATATAGCTGCACTGTAAAAAACAAAACACTAATATAACGGTTAGTGAAATATTTAGCGTTATGTTTACCATTATGTTAGTAAAAGATATGTCTTAAGCGTTATGTTTCCTAGAGTTACTAACGTATTCTTCTGTCTATGGAAAGCGTTATGTTTTACCAACATCATCTACAAAAGATTGTTTTACCGTTGGATTGCTAAGCTGAGATTCAATAATACCATTCGTCAATTTGTTATCCAAAAAACAAATAAATAAGTTCAGTTTGTTCTGGTGAATGCACTTTGATATGTCCCAAACTTTAAATAACGAGTGTAAATAATTTTTGCAATTCTTTGAAAGGTTGAAAAGCGATTTTAATGCTCTCTTCCCAATTATGGTCTAGGTCTTGCATTGCTACGTCATTGATTTTACAAAGTTCGAGTACGTAAGTAATGTTGGTACTACCAAGGTTTAATATAGTTGTGTGACAGATTTTGGATGAGAAAAACGGATTCCAGATGGAACAAGAATTTGGACCGCTGTCTGCAAATTATACATTTTTTCAGCAATGTTTACCCGATCAATTGAGGCAAATGTAGGGAATCTGTAAACTTATTCGATTACCATCGAGAGATATTGTGCAGCTTTGTAACTGTCTTTTACCTGTCAGTTATGTTACCCGTTGTTATGTTACTCGTTATGTTAGTTTAATTACATAGTTTAGGGTACGACATCATAGAAATGTTTGTAAAAAAGCAAGATTATTTTGCAAACTGTGTAATAAGTTTACGGTTGTTTTTAATAAGCAATCAAAGCGTGCAAACAACTTTTACATTAAAACTGTTTATAAGGATATGTTTATTATATTTTTTGTTAGTGAGGCTCATACTTTTATTATCTATTGTTTCTTAATATAAATTCTTTTTACCAAGGTTCTGGCTTGACTTTTTTCTATTTGTATTGTTTTTGCACAAAAATAGTATTTTTTTACATTATTGTAAACAGTATTTTTTTGTGTGTGAAATATATTGATTGATTGAGTTTTCATTGCATTGATAAAAGTTAAACAACACATGTGTTCTAAAAAATTATATTTATAATATGACGTATTAATGATATTAGGTTATAATATGAAATTATAGTTAAATACATATTTTATAGTAATATAATGTAAATGATTTGTAATAATAACTTTATACTAATATAATATTATTATAAAGTTATTTAATATAAATATTTATTTTAAAACTCCTCGTTTGTTTGTTTAATATTTCAAAGGACAGTTTTAGCTTTTTGTTCGGAGCAAATATATATATATATATATATATATATATATATATATATATATATATATATATATATATATATATATATATATATATATATATATATATATATATATATATATATATATATATATATATATATATATATATATATATATATATATATATATATATATATATATATATATATATATAAGTAAATTATGTTAGTGTATTTTACAAATAGAGTGCTCAATGTTTTTAAAGAACAGAGCAATAATAAATTAGTAAAAAACACTTATCTAACTTTTACTTCTACTTGAAGTTTCACCATTGCTGGATCATCAGGAAGAGTTACTAAATTTCAAAAGAAAAAAAAATTAAAGTTATAGAAAAAATTATTTTACAAGAAGTTATAAATTATTATAAAAAATTTTAATTACTATATTTTTTTGGTAAATGGGAAGTTACAGAAAGTAATTATTAAATAAATATCTTTGGAATGGGGATAGTTTAATTTGGTCATTTGTTTTTATAATTTTTTAAGAGGTATTTATTTTCGTGTCTACGTTTAGAAATTAATTCAGATTTTTTACTTAATAAATTTTCCTGATTGAAATGAGTAATTATTTCAAATTTTTCTTGCAAACATAGCATACATTTTTTGGAAATATTATTATAGGCAGGGGCAGATTTTAGAATAGACCATTGTAAATTAAAATTTTTTTTTTTTTTCTTTTAAATCCCAAATATATTTTGACAGCATAGTCTCTTTTGAATATTTTTTGTGTTTAAACGAATGTTTGTGGTTGGCATAACATTTTTCCATTTCCCCTCGGTTAAGCCAATATATTGTTTATCAGGGTTATTTTGTGAGGAAACAATGCACTTGTGAATTACATTTTTTAAAAGGCATTTTCCATTTAGAGGGCAATCTATTTTTTGTTTACAATTACAATAATCAGTGTTTTTTTCTTTTATATGTTCATTTTTATTAATTAGCGTTTTATATGTTCATTTTTATTAATGTAGTCGTGGTCTTTTATAATTCTGTCTAAATTTTTTGTACAACTATAACTTACTTTAATGGTATTTCTGTTAAAAACCTTATGTAATTTATTAGAGGGAGGAAAATGTTTGTCTACTAATTTTAGAAAAATTTTACCTATATTTGTTGAAACATTTTTGCTGTACGGGGGGTTGAACGAAATTATGTTTCTATTTCTATTACGCTATTTTGCAATTTTCTTTTTAAATTTTAGCTCAAAATTTTGAAAGCCACTTTTTTTAAGGGCATCTTCATAATCGCGTTTAGAGGAGTTAAAAATATTTTCATTAGAAGAGTTTTGGTGTAGCCTATTGTTTTATATATATATATATATATATATATATATATATATATATATATATATATATATATATATATATATATATATATATATAAATATATATATATATATATATATATATATATATATATATATATATATATATATATATATAAATATATGTGTGTGTGCATGTATGTATATATAAAAATTATTTAATTTCATATTTAAAATAAACCATTTTATTGAAATTTTTAATTTCTGAAAATAATAAAAAGTTAAAAATACCTAATATTACGGTAATAAAGGAAGTTCAAACTTTTATTTTTATTATTTCTATTTTTGCCATGCCCCCGTTAAACATTCTGAACCGAGTGCGCAACAATGACAGAAATTAGATAACCATTAAAATAGTATATACTCCGTATAATATTGGAAGAGTCAGCTCGGACGCTTTTAACTAAAAATGCACGAGGTATTGCAGATGGACACGCTGTAAGTTTTTTGTTTTTCCTGTTTAACTTTAATAAATTTCTGAAATATCTTTGAATCTTCGATTATCATTATCATAAATGATGTAACTATTGAATATTATTTGTAAATAGTATGTATTTTTTGATTTTTTAATCTGTTTTAAAATTACTAAAGTTTAATTGTTTAATGTTTTACTTAATGAGACATGTTCTGTTTTAAAGGTGATTTATTGAAATTGTATCTTCACAGGAAGATACAATTTCAATAAATTGTATCTTCCTGTGAAGATACAATTTATTGAAACCACCACACCATTAATTTCTAAAAAGGACGTTTTTTTTATTAAATATTTTGTTCCGAAATACTGTTCCGTTTTGTTTAAATTATTGAAAACAAATTATGGTTTCATTTAAAAGCATTTTTTAAATAAAATTTAGTTCCTTTTCTAAAATATTAAGAGCAATTCATAACAATAATATTATCTTTTACCACCACACCATTAATTTCTAAAAAGGATGTTTTTTTTATTAAATATTTTGTTCCGAAATACTGTTCCGATTGGTTTAAATTATTGAAAATAAATTATGTTTTCATTTAAAAGCATTTTTTATATAAAATTTAGTTCCTTTTATAAAATATTATGAGCAATTCATGGCAATAATGTTATCTTTCACCGCCACACCATTAATTTCTAAAAAGGATGTATTTTTTATGAAATATTTTGTTCCGAAATACTGTTCCGATTTGTTAAAAATGAATTATAAACTTAAAAATTTAATAACGTTGTAATATTTTTAGTGGAAAAAAATTATATATAGTATTAGCTTTTAAAAAATTCTTATTTTGTATCAAATTATTTAATAGTGGTTAAAACCATTTAGTTTAAATACTTCTCGCTTAATAGATGACTTTATTTGTTTTTAAATCTGTAACAAAAAAATCAGAAATTTAATTGCAAGCGCTTATTGAATTACTGCAATAATAATAAACTTAGAAACAGACAACATTTTGGTTTAAAATGATTTCAAATGTGTTTTAAATAATTTTAAATGAATAAAAGAAAGCGAGACACCATTAAATAATCTGGGCTTTTGATTTTTTATTATATTATCGCATATAAGCATGTGTAGACAGAGAGATATACAAAAATAAGATCAATACCCAAGATTATTATTCGTTATGTTCTGCTTACTGAATATACTGGTTGCTGCATATACTGCTTGCTAGATATACTGCTTGCTGCATATACTGTTTGCTGCATATACTGTTTGCTGCATATACTATTTGCTGCATATACTGTTTGCTGCATATACTGCTTGCTGCATATACTGCTTGCTGCATATACTGCTTGCTGCATATGCTGCTCCAAAAAAACCTAAACTTACAAATAAAGTACCATAAAAGAAAATAATTTGGAAAAAAAAAAATCTTTTTGCAAAAATCTAGAAGCCCCTCGGTCAAATTGTTTACATTTGTCAAATGTAAACAACTTTTTCAAATATTAATTCAGAATTTTTTTGCCAAACTTTTCCAACAAGACAATGTTTTCTCTGATTAAGATGATTTGTTCTACTTTTTCTGGGTGTAAGTTGTGTCTGGAAGATCGGACGACATTTTCACCTGAGCTAAAAACTCTCTCTGATTTAGTTGAACTTGCTGGAATAGCTAAAATTTGTCTAGCTAATGAAGAGAGTTCTGGCAATGTATTTGAATGCAATTTCCACCAATCAAGAATCGGAAAGTCTTTTTTGGCATCAGGGAAATATTCATACTGGCACATTTCGATCAAAATAGGATCAGTTCAGATGTTGGCTCTTGTGTTTCAAGTCTGACGTTTAACTTGCGCTTCAGTTTTGAATTAGGGGACAAATCTGCTGAAAGGACTCTGGCAACAGGTTGGCACTCAACATTATCCTTAACCTGTGAGGCTAACCATTCTTTTGTTGTTTGAAATTTTTTGAAGAGCTTCAATTGAAGTCCCTTTAAAGCAGGATTTAAATAGTTTGCTGCAGCACTCAATAAGTTTCCAGTGTGACAAAGAGGAAATCTTTTCTCAATGCAGCTTTTCAAGTTTTTTGCATACAAGACACCGTAGCCATTTTTTCCATTCGTCTCAATAAATTGATCAATTTTGTCATGGATTAAATAAAGAGAATCGGTTACAGTGTTAACTAGTGGAATAGACTCAACCGACCACGTTTCTGTAGCTTCTTTAAGTGGTGCCAAAATTTCTACTGCCCCCTTGATTGATTTCCACTGTGATGCACTGATGGTCTTTGAAGAAAAATATCTTCATTTGCACATAAGCTGATAATTGCACTCTTTAGATATAGGACAGAATCCATGCAATCCAGTTCGCTATTCTATCTTGTGTCAACAGATTGGCGTAACTGTCTAAAATTGATTCCTTGAGTGTCTGATTATGATTCAAGCAACTCAGCTGCAACTGTTGACTGGTGAGTTAAAGAAGCTAAATCTTTGCATGTTTGCTACGCATCATCCATTCCAGCAGTCAATCCAAATGAGTCTCGAACTGCACATTGCGAAGTATGATTGTTGCACAAGTATTGGTCAAGGCGCTTTGACAATTTGACTGCAAGTTTCATGTTTCTTGCCTGGTTGTTCACGCAGTACATTGGCAAATTAGCAAGCAAATTTAGTTCTTCTAAGAAAGAATCCAGCTTTCCTTCAATTAAGATACCTGTGTGTCTGCCTGGGAACTGTTGGAAATGAGGTGTCCAGTGATGTTGTCTCCAATTTTCATCAATAGCATGAAAAGTCCAAGAGATGTAGCTGTATTGAGCTCTAGAAGTCGAAAGGTCAGAAGTAAATGCAGCACTTTTTAGAATTGGCGTAATCTCCGTTATTATGCTCTACATTCCAGCTTGAACGTCTCTTGACCGAATTGAAAGCTTTCTTGAATATGTTGTTCTATGATGAAGGCTCAGTTTAGGGTTTGCAATGTCGAACAATTTCTTGAAACCCCTTCCTTCGACTGCTGAAAAGGATGCCAGATCAGTGCAAAAGTAATCCAGCATTGCAGAGTCAAACTGTTTTTGAATGGAATTGTCTTTGTCATATTTGGACTTTGTTTCAAGCATTTCGACCATGGTTCGTTGTTTCTTCTTAGGAGGAGGAAGAAAAGAGGAGGAGGAAGAAGAGAAAAGAGTTTTTTCAGAATACTCAACGTAATCTTGGCTGTGTTTTTTTTCGAGCACGATGAAGTCCGCTTGTGTTTCCATCTTTTGTTTTTAAAGACTTTTTGCACGCCTTGCATTCAGCACCGTCACTTGTTTTTTGAAAATATCTCCAAACTTTGTTTTTTTTTGGTGACAAATTTGATCGTTGAAATGAGGCAAGAATATTTATTTTCAATATGAACAATATGTGTCAAGTTGAATTCCACTGGTAAACTAATGAAATTAAGTCGAAAGTGCACCATTTTATACAAAAAGTTTTTGTATTTAAAATCTAATTAAAAATATTTAAAGTCTAATTAAAATTTTTTAATTAGATTTAAAAAAAAATCTAAGTAAAAACTCTAATTAAAATCACGCTACGGTACTTATTATTAATAATTGTTATTTTTAAAACTTTTTCAAATCATTAGTCCTCGATATATTTACTTTTTATACTTCATTAATTTATGAGGGAGTTTATAAGAAAATATTGCATTAGATCTTAAAGAAATGTTTTTGTTAAAATTTTTAGATTTGTTTTCAAAATTTGCTTTCAAGGCAAAATATGGTCTTATTAAGTACATCATGCTTTTTGTTTTGCTTTTTTTTGATTCAATAATTTTGCCGTTTAAAGGCCGTAGCGGAGTCAAAATATTAATAATTAAAATATTAATATTACAAAATATTAATAATTAAAAAAACAAATTATTAAGCATTTTGTAAATTATAATAATTTTTAATTTGGAAAATAATATAATATTTAAGTCTCGTTCTACTTCTCGCTAGAATTGTCTATTTCTCGTTTCTCACGAGAAGTCTCATCTCATGATTAATCATGATCAAATCTCGCTAATGATTAATTTTTTTTTTTTAATCTCTTCTTATTCTATAGAATAAGAAGTAAAACATTTTTAAAGGCCAATTGATATTATATGCATAACATATATATAAAAATATTACATAGTATAACAAACGAAATGGAGAGAAACATGAAAACGTCGTAGGAAATTTTTTGCATATACACTGCAGGCCAAAAGTTTCTGGACACTTGATATTTTTATATAAAAAGCTAAAATCTATCCTGTATCATTAAATTAACCAATAAAATTAATTTATAATACTTAAACTTACTAATTTTAAGTGTTTATGTAAGTTTGAGGTCAGTAATTGGGTATTACTGACCTCAAACTTAAATAAGTAAGTTTTTTTTTTAAATTGTTTATTTTAACTTGATATATAGCGTTACATTACTCTTAAGAGTTTGGTCTTGTTAAAGTTATTTATTTGTTGAAACATGAAGTAAATACTTATATTATAATGATAGCTGACTAAAATGATTAAGAATATTTAGTTTTGTTTAGTTTTCATTTGGTATTAATGATGGTTACATTAAAAAATCTTGAAAAAAATTTTAAAATTTTATAATTCGACTATTTAACTAAAAATATGGGTAAGAAACTTTCATTAACGGTTGCAAAACGTTCTGAAATAATTACATTAAATAAAGAAAGTTATTCAGTTCGTAAAATTTGCAAAAAATTAAAAGTTGCCAGAAGTACTGTACAAGATACCATCAAACGATGGAATGAAACAGGCATTTTTGAAGACAAAAAAAGATCTGGTAGACCACGGAAAACAATAAAAGCAGAAGATAATAGTATAATATTGATGAGTAAAAGAAATAGAAGACTTACGGCCCCGGAAATAACTTCAGGCTTTAATAAGAGTTATTCAAAATCTATTTCATTAACCACTACGAAACGACGTCTTAGACAAGCAGGACTTTCTGGCTGTATTGCGGTCAGGAAACCGTTGCTACGGATTGGAAATAAAAAGAAAAGGTTACAATGGGCTATAGACCACCAAAATTGGACAGAAGGAGACTGGGGAAAAGTACTATGGACCGACGAGTCCAAATTTGAACTGTTTGGGCAAAGACGTAGAATTTACATCAGAAGAACAACAAAAGAAAAAATGATCCCAGAGTGTTTAGTGCCGAAAATCAAGCATGGTGGTGGGTCAGTTATGGTATGGGGATGTTTTTCTTCAGCTGGTGTTGGTGACAGAGTTAAAATTGAGGGTATTATGAAAAAAGAACAATATAAAACAATTCTAGAAAACAATGCTATACCTTCTGGCTTAAGAACTATTGGTCGTAGTTTTGTTTTTATGCAGGACAATGACCCTAAACACACCTCAAAATTATGTAAGAACTACATAAAGGAACAAGAGGATAATGGTGTCCTCAAAAACATGACCTGGCCGGCCCAATCACCAGATTTGAACCCAATAGAGTTACTGTGGGAAGAATTGGACAGAAAGGTCAGACAAAAATGCCCACCATCCAAAGAGCACCTGTGGCAGATATTAGAAGAATCCTGGTTATCAATTACACCCGAAATAATAAATAAGTTAATAAATAGGATGCCACGGATTGCAAAAAAAGTGATAAAAACTTTATTATTTGACGAAATTTGACGGTTATTTTTTGACGAAAAGACAGTTTAATAATAATAGTGTTGTTAGTATTTTTTTTCTTTTATTTTTTTTCTTTTATTTTTTTTCTTTTTTTTTTTTCTTAAATAGTAACTATATGTATCTTTTATAAAATAAATATGATATAAGAATTTTTTTGAAACAATTATGGGAGTTTTAATTAAAAAATTAAACAAAATCCAAGTGACCGGAAACTTTTGGCCTGCAGTGTATATTATGATAGAGATTACGTTATTAATCTCTATCATAATATACACTGTTATTAATGTGCTTAAGTAAGACTTACGTTATTAATGTGCTTAAGTAATCAGTTAAGCCTGCGCTTTTAACACGCATTAAAAAGAAAACATTTTTTCTCATAAAAATTGATTTTAAAAGCAAACTTTAGCTTTCTTTAAAATTAACGGAACAAGAGTCCTGCGGATGGTCTGAAAAAAAAATTAATTGAAATTTATTAACTAAAAAATAATAGGGTCTCTCCGCGTTTTATTTTTTTTTTTTTTATGTTCTATTTTTTATAGTAGAAGTTATAAAGTATTGAATATGAATCCTTAACTCAAAACAAAGATTTTTTATATATATATATATTTTAATTTATTGAAATAAAGCGAAATTATTAAAATGATCAGAGTGGAATAGATTTATCATGACCACTATACGGGTCATGGTAAGTCTGTTATTCCACATATTTAAGTCATCTCGAGTTTTTTGAAATTTTTTAAATCGTCGATAATTAATAAACACGTTTCAGGGGGGTATTCTAAATATTATTTGGACAGGTAATAATAGCTAAAACTTAATGACAAATAGCGATTCGCGCAACGGCTACCAAAAGCTTTTTAAAGCTTTTGGTAGCCGTTGCGCGAGTTTTAAGCTTTTTAAAGTTAATTAAAATAAAATATTTTTTTCATAGTTTTATAAAGTAAACATTAAGTATAGTTTTTCTATATGTCAGGGTTGTGGAGTCGGAGTCGCGACATTTTCAGCGGATTCAGAGTCGGAGTCGCTACACAAAATTGCAACTCCGACTCTAATAGTAAAACTTCTCGGTGTTGCACGTGCATGTACAAAATATTTAACCTTTAAAGAACTTTTTATATGTTTAGTTAAAAAAATTTTTTTTTTAATTATCGCGTAATATTTTAAAAGAATCCAAAGAATTTTTTCAAAATTTTGCTATGTACATTTGCAGTACATTTTTTTTACAACTGCACACCCCTCCACACCCCTCCACACCTTTTCTGCCGCTAAAAAATATTGTATTAAGGAACAACTATAGAAAGGTGGTGGTAGTGGAATAGATATACCAAGACCCGTAATTTTCGGGTCTGGACAGCTAGTTTATATAAATATATATATATACATATATATATATATATATATATATATATATATATATATATATATATATATATATATATATATATATATATATATATATATATATATATATATATATATATAACAATAAAAATCTGATTAATGGTCTTAGATAAAGAAAATAAAACTAAAGTAACATGAAAAATTGGGCCTAAATCACAACGAGAGGAATACTTTAAATCAGAGTTTCAAGCCGTAAGGGCAATTGTTATCTTAAATAACGATATCGGAAACTGAGAAAGTAATGTAGTATTATATAAACCCTAATGATGATATTGGAAACTGATAAAGTAATTTCACAAAAAAGAAAAAAAATTGATCATAAAATCCATCAAGAGTGCTACTCCAAATAGGTTAATAGTCTATTTAAAGAAAAAATCATAAATAAAATATAATCACAATAGTTCATCATTTCAAACCAAAGAGCAACACACTAAGCAGCCCTGTTTTAGTAAAATTAACCAATAACGCAAACGGAGTAGAAGTTTTGAAAGCTGCTATAAAGTTTTAGGCATTAAATTTTCAAAAAAAATATATTAATCTAGATCAAACTGAGGTAGAAGGAAACAAAAGGAAGAACTAGTTACTGATAAAAAATTTCAACAGAAAACTTGCTATAGAAGGAACTATCAACAAACCCTTTTGATATAGTATTTGAAGAACTAGGGTCTGCTAAATCTGCATCAAGTATATTGACAAGAAAATACCGTCATCGGTCTTGCTGGTATACAAATGCAACTTTGCTAAACAACAAGTTTGATGAATTATTAGTTGATATTGAAGTTAAGCAACCACATATGTAATGATATGTGAAACATGGAGAAGTGAATCATCGACAACAAATATTCCGAGTTATTCCTTTTTCAAACAAAACAGATTAATAGTGGATATGGAGTATACAATTATAGTGTTGAAAGTTCTTTTAATTTAACTCATAGTTATTTACATAATGAAAATATTAAATAAATATTGTACTCAGTTTGCGCAGTTTCAGAACTATATTTTTGGGAGTATCTAGTATAAAATATAGAAGTATTTTTCTAGAAACCAAGTTGTTTGAGGTAAATGAGTTTGTTTTTGCACATTTACCATAAATTATATTATACTTAATGCGTTCAAATATCTTTGAAAAAACGGATAATTTCGATTTAGATGATGGTATTTTTGTTTAAAACTACTTTATTAGCTGATATTACATCAAAACCCAGGGATTTATTTATTTTTAAAGATGAAAAGCAGTGATGCAGCCGTGACGCAGTGGTTGCGCACTTGCCTCAGAAACAAAGGATCCGAGGTTCAAATCCCACCTCTGGGTAAGTTTTGCGACATCGCTTAGGAAGGAGGCATGAACTTCCAATTAAATGCTCATCCGCGGTGCTTTGAGATAAGACCGTAAAGATTTCTTGGTGCACCTAAATAAAATAAAAAAAAACATTCTCAATTTCGTTATCATTAATTCACTGTCAAATAATCAAATATCGTCCGCTGAACTTAAATAGGTTTTAAACGAATCAATTGAAGGTACGATTTAGAAAAATCATATGCTCATATAAAAAAAAAGCAGTTTCAGATTATTTTGTTTGTCTACAATAAAAAAAAAATTTTTCTGCCATTTATTGTATATTTAAATATATAACTAAATATTCGTTTATTGGCATAAAACTCGTGCACATAATTTAAAAAAAATTTTCAATTTGTTTTTGTTTTTTTAACTTTCAAATAGTATATTATACAATTTAAAAAAAAAACATTTGTAAAAGTTGACAAATTTTTTTTTCTAATTACTGTACTGCCTTTACCGAGTTTTTGTAAATTTAAAAAACGGGTCAGATAAAAGTTTTTTATTTTTTATTTAGACTTCAAATCCAGATTAAAAATGGAATGTGGCAGTATTTAGCTTTGCGCTATATAAATACTTTCTAATTAAAATGTTTTTTATAAAAAAAGGAATATCACTTTTTAATTATATTTGATATATATATATATATATATATATATATATATATATATATATATATATATATATATATATATATATATATATGAATATGTATATGTATATGTATATGTATATATATATATATATATATATATATATATATATATATATATATATATATATATATATATGTATATATACATATACATATACATATTCATATATATATATATATATGTATATATATATATATATGTATATATACATATACATATACATATTCATATATATATATATATATATGTATATATATATATATATATAAATTTTTTTTAATTATATATTTAATTTAAGTATATTTAATTAAAACCACCAAATAACATTTCAACAGTGGATAATAAAATAAATGGAGCATTTTTAAAGATTATATTGATCTATCACGCAAGAAAATCATTATTATTTAATGATGATCAAGTTTGGATAAAAAAATCAAGCGGTTTATTCGATGTTTCAATGGGAGCATTTGACGGTGCTGAAGTTTGTGAACTTGTGGGAATATATCTTTTGTTTCAAATTGCACAATTTTATAATAAAAATGATTTCGGATTATACCGCGATGACGGTTTAGCAATTTTTAAAAAAATGAGTGGCCCCCAAATGGAAAAAATCAAAAAACATTTTGTTGAAATATTTAAACAAAACGAACTCACTATATCAATAAAGTGCAATATGAAAATTATAAATTACCTTGACGTCACATTAAACCTTAATGACCATACTTTCCAACCATATTCTAAGCCCGGAAATTCTGTAAACTATATTCATGCCGATTCGAACCACCCGCCTAATATTTTAAAGCAGCTTCCGCATTCAGTTGAGTTAAGATTGTCTGCAAATTCGTCAAGTGAAGAAATTTTCCAAAGATCTACTCCTATGTACAATGACGCGCTATTAAGATCCGGTTTTAATCACAAACTTTCATATCACCCTAATTTAAATTTACCTCATACCAAAAACCGTAAACGCAACATCATATGGTTCAACCCTCCTTTCAGCAAAAACGTTAGCACTAATATAGGAAAAAGTTTTTTAACCTTGATCAACAAACACTTCCCAATAAATCACAGACTCCACAAAATTTTTAACAGAAACACAATAAAAATAAGCTATAGCTGTATGCCGAATATGAAGTCTTTTTTAAACGCACACAATCAACAAATTATGAACAACAAAAAAATTCCACCTAAAACCAACTGCAATTGCCTTAATAAAAATACCTGCCCTTTATCAAACCAATGCTTAACAAAAAACATTATATACCAAGCCAATATAAGTTCCAATAATCCTACTAACACTCCTGTCAACAAATCCTACATCGGTATAAATGAAACACCATTCAAAATTAGATATGCCAACCATATAAAATCATTTAACATTCTAAAGTACAAAAACGACACCGAGTTGTCAAAAGAATTTTGGAAGTTGAAAGATGCTAACTTAAACCCAGTTGTTAAATGGGAAATAATTAGACAATGCAATGCTTACAACCCAACCACGAAGTCCAGCAGACTATGCACAAACGAAAAATATGAAATTCTATTTTCCAAAAATAAAAATCTACTAAACAAAAAAAGTGAAATGCTATCCAAGTGCAGGCATCGAAACCAATTTCTTCTCGCCCTATTCGACACGGGTGATTGATCAATTTTCTAATTAATTAAATATTGTTTGTTTGTTTTTTTTGACGTCAGAACTCATTTCATTGCTTTGTTATGCTATTTTTTTTGTTCTGTCAATTTCTGTATTTTGTATTTTTTAACGGTTTTTTCTTAATTTAAAGAATAAAATATGGCTGATGATTGCCGAAGGGCATGAAACTTTAAGTTCCATCACAAAGTTGTATTTTTTCAAATAATCAAACTCTTTATATATATATATATATATATATATATATATATATATATATATATATATATATATATATATATATATATATATATATATATATATATATATATATATATATATATATATATATCGATAGGAAAGCATCAAACAATACGAATTCTCTTAATAAAAATAATAATTTATTTTGAGAAATTTTCACTGGGTTATGGACACCAGCATCATTAGCTCGTAAAATATTACAAAATTTTTTCAACGTTAAAAAACAGTTTAATATAAAATTTTTTTAACTGACGTCAGCAGTTGAATGGCTTCCTTTTTTGTTACGCAAGAATATAAAAAATGGAGTCTAAAATTTACCGACAAATTGCCCATTATCGAGATTTATTCCGCCATTCGATGGGAAACATTGGTGCCTTGTATTTCGAGTGCTTCTCGTACTTTACGGTCGAATTTTTTTATTTCAACTTAAGGAGTTTTAGTTTTCTCCCAATTTATTTTTTTAGAGCAAAACTTGCTATGTGTTGCAATTGCTGACTGATAATGTTTGCCATCATTTAAACTTTTTTGGTGTTGTTGAATTCTTGTTCTAATTTGTAATTTTGTTTCTCCTACATATTTTTTTTAGCAATTGCATTCAACTAAATATGTACCAGATCAATGCTTTCCCAACAGTATCATTACCGTGGATACCTTCACTATCACCAAAGTTAAGGAAAATATTTAGAAAAGTTGACTATAGAGTAGTTTTTAAATCAAATCTTAATTTAAGAACAATATTAACATGTAAAAACAAATCTAGATTGCCCCAAAAGAGCCAGCCTGGTATAATACCAGCCATATATAAATACAAATATATATACAAATATATTTTTTTCAAGAAAGTTTATACGCAGCCGTATTTATTGAATTTTAATATATATATATATATATATATATATATATATATATATATATATATATATACACATATATATATATATATATATATATATATATATATATATATATATATATATATATATATATATATATATATATATACATATATATATATATACATATATATATATATATATATATACATATATATATATATATATATACATAAATATATATATATATATATATACACATATATATATATATATATATATATATATATATATATATATATATATATATATATATACATATATATATATATATATATATATATATATACATATATGTATATATGTATATATATATATATATATATATATATATATATATATATATATATATATATATATATATATATATATATATATATATATATATTATCAGCATTAAAACATCATATACGGTATCATACTATTTATTTCTTTTTTCACGTAATATTTCGGCTCATCGTGAGAGCCATTATCAAACTAATAAAACCGTTTAAAAAAAACCGTTTAAAAATTATAATAAACGTAACCAAATGATGTCATTGCAACGTCAGATATTCAACATTTTTAATTTTACAAAAAATGGTTTCTAATGGTGAGTCATCACCAAATTGCCATTGTCGCGATTTAGAACATTTTCTTTGGGTTTTGAACATTGTACACGTTGTATTTCAATGGCCTCACGAATTTTTCTTGTGTAGTTGTTTGAAATAACAGAAAGTGTTTTTGGGGTCTCCCAGTTTGTTTTACCATTACAATGTTGTGAATGTTCTACTATTCCAGATGTTTCCCAGTTGGCTTTTGTAACATTATTTATATGTTCTTGAATTCGTGTGGAAATCTTTTTTCTTGTTTCACCAATATAACATGCCCCACATGTGCAATTAAGTTAGTGCACTCCTGGATGACTGTTCGGAGGCAGTTTAGACTTGTTTAAAAATAACACTTACTAATACAGAGATCAATTAGTTTATGAATGTCTACTAAAGATAATTTAGTTCGTTGTATTAGATCATCTCTATCTTTGTTTAGCATATCAATAATTGTAACAGTTGCTTTATCAAAAGATGATGGGTATAAATTAATAACATCATATGACACTTGAACTTCGTCATTAATAAACCATTCTTTTGCTGTTGATACAAACGAAAACGAATTTTTAACACGGCATTCATTTTTATTTAAAGTTGGTTTTATTATCTCAACAAGATGTTGCGAAAGTTTATGAGGTGGTGTGCCAATTGTCGAAACTATTATTCGCATTGGATAACCTTTTTCACTTTTATGTGCTTTAATACAACCGTACAAACGGGGTGGAATTGCATCTGAAGGATATATTTTGCCATATATTTTTCTATCTAGTTTTTTATCTATTTTTAATTTACTAAGGGTACGTTGAATAAGATTTAGGAACTTCTCAGTTGCATCAACTGTAGATATTACGCAATTGCCAAGTTGTTCCTTCCTTTTTTGTATTGCTGATTCTGAATTTAAAATGGCAAATCCATTACCTTTATCAAATGGATATAATTTTATGTTGGTTGAATTTTTTAAGTACATTGATAGCTAGACGTTGATTTTTAGAAATATTACTAATAATTTTCACTCTTAAATATTTGGTTAATGTTTTGCTGACATTCTGTCTTAAAAATTCTGCTCTTTCTACGTTCACATTTTTTTCTATATTTAAAGCGCATTCCTCAGTTGATGTTATAATATCAATAAATGGTATTTTATTTTGTGTTGGAATAAATTGCGGGCTGAGACATAATAAGTTTTCCTGTTCACGTGAGATTGATATATTCGAAAGATTTAATATTGGATTTTTTATAAGGTTAATAGGTGGTATTGAAATAGTATTCAAAGAATTAAATTTTTTTATACTATTGTTTTTATTATAGTTGTTAAGAAAATTGAACTTACGTATTAGGTGTTGCTTTGTTTGATCAAATTTAATTTCTCTTGATTTATCAGTTATGTGTTCTATGTTTAGCATATCGTCAGGTTTCACAATATTTTTAATTGCATTCGATAGTTCAATAACCATACGTTTGCTTTGGTAAAATCTTTTTTTAGCGTCATTTTTTGCAATAATTAATAATTTTTTTCTATATTCGAACATTAGATTGTAACCATTTTTTGTTTTAATTGGACAATGAATGTTAAAAGATTTAGGTATGATATTATTTTTTATACATCTCTCTAAAAATATCCATTGGTTTTTGCTAGCGGCGTTCTTGGTCTTTTCTACTTGTAATTGAACAGTATTTTTTGTAAAATTAATAATATTTTTATATTATTAATTATTAATAGTAATTATGTAAATGTAATTTTACATATGTGTAATAATATTATCTTATAATATTATTACACATACTATTAAAGATGTCGCTTAACTTATTTACAAGATGAGATAAATTTTCTTATTCGAATGTTTAACGAAAATAGGCGCCAACTTAAACGGATTGCAAACTAAATTGGAAACAAACAGTCCCTAAAAGTAAACATAATTCAATCAGACTCTCTTAACTCCCTACTGTATCGTTACCATGGATACCATCACTTATGACTGCGTTAATTTTTGTTCAAAAATCTCCTGATTGCCAGATTGCGCGTGTTTTCACACTTAGAGTTATTGTAAGTGAAAATCATGTGATATATATGTGATAACAGTAAAATTTTAATAAACCAATCAATATCAAAAGTTTTTGCGAGTGGTTTCTATTGGTACAGACATTTGCGCTAAACTTAAATTTGATTTATAAGAAAACAAAGCGTATGTTTATGTACCTCATCCTACCATTGTTTTGATTATATCTTGAGATTATACTTTCACATTGATAACATAATATTAAATTGATATTTGGAGAAAAAATATTACAAAAACTAGACACTCCAATTATATTTGTACTTCCTTTTTTTTTTTCTCCATTTTTGCCGTATAAAAAATATAAATACAATCAATATTTCCAATATACAGATGACCGCGGCAAGAAGGAGACACAATTTGTCTTATCGCCAAGCCCCGAGATTGATTCCGTAAAAAATAAATAACTTTGTATAGAGTATATAAATGTTACCAATATATATAAAATAAGACTTTATTTTTAAAAAGATAAAACAAAAACAAAAAGTTACAGGGTCATAAATAATTTTTTTTTTTTAAAAAAAAAAATTTAAAAATTAAAAAAAAAAATTTCTTTTAAAGTAATAAAATAATCAATAAAACGTAAAATAACAAATTCTTAGAATCAATATTAATTAAATAAGTATATAAAGATTAATATAAATTTGCACAATGTAAAACTTGCAATAAAATTAAAAAAAAATAAATAAATAAAAAAAAGAACGTTTTTAACAACTTTTTTTTTTTAATTAATTAAGATTAAATACTAATATTATTAATAAAACACAGACTTGAGAAGAAATTCAACCTTTCCAATTAAAATATATATATATATATATATATATAATATATATATATATATATATATATATATATATATATATATATATATATATATATATTTATAAATTAGTAAAAAACACTTAACTAACTTTTATCTTCTACTTTAAGTTTCACCATTGCTGGATCATCATTGGAACTCTTCCTGATGATCCAGCAATGATGAAACTTCAAGTAGAAGATAAAAGTTAGAAAAGCGTTTTTTACTAATTTATTATTGCTCTGTTCTTTAAGAACATTGAGCACTCTATTTGTAAAATACACTAACATAATTTACATATATATATTTATGTGTATTTAAGCATGCTTCAACCAAATCCTTAAAAGGGTTGACAAAGATAAACTTTAAACTAAATCGAAAAAACTTATCTGTGTCACCCGAAAAAGTCAAGCACTCCATCACTAACAAGAAGCATTTGCTTTAATTTTACTTTAAATTCGTCAAGAGTTTCAAGAGTTTTAAGTTTATTAGATAGGATTTTATTCCATACTTTTGGTCTTCTAATGGATAATGAAAACTCGGTTGCGGCAAAAAAACTTTTGGGCTGAATATAGGTGTTGTTTGAGTATCTGGTAAAGTATCAATGTTTATTTATTTTGAATAACGAATTAAAAATGTTTAGTGTTGTGAATAACTTCTGAATAAAAATTAATTATTAAAAGTAAAAATCTATATATAAAATAATTTTTTTTACTTAGAATTTTGTAAAACACCAATATTAAACAATCTCCAAAAATAATTTTGAGAAATAATGAAATATAAGTAATTTGATAAAGAGAAAATTTTTCTTAGAAAATGCTGCAATGAAAATTGTTTTAAAATTGGTTTTGTAGTTAAAGGTTCTTTCGATATTGTTGCAGGAAAGTAAATCATCAAGTACAGCCTGTCAATACCTAAAATACAAAAATAAAAATCAATTTATCATAGATGTTGTATTTCAATTCATTTTGTAAATTCTATTTCATAAATCTACACATACTGTAATTTGTATAGCTTGTTGAACAGCTTAGCTTTAGATATGTTGTGGATTGAGTAGCTAACCTTAACTTAATCTTAAACTAATAGAATAATTTATTCTATATAATTAAACCAATATAATAACTTAATCTTAAACCAATAGTACAATTTATTCAATATAATTAAACCAATATAATAACTTAATCTGAAACCAATAGTACAATTTATTCTATATAATTAAACCAATATAATAACTTAATCTTAAACCAATAGAATAATTTATTCTATATATTTAAACCAATATAATAACTTAATCTTAAACCAATAGAGTAATTCATTCTATATAATTAAACCAATATAATAACTTAACCTTAAACCAATAGAACCACTATATACATCTTGGGGAGATGGGGGCACCTTGATCTGTGGGGCAGCTTGGTCTTTTTGCGCTACTTCATATATTTCTAATTATATCTGCGTGACGTCATAAGTTGCTATGCGCATTGACTTCCGGCTATTTATTTTCGTTGTTGTTTTGCAAAAAAAATAATTTTATATTAATTATATTTATTATATATAGATGATGTAGCGCAAGAAGATCAAACTGCCTTACAGATCAAGGTGCCCCCATCTCCCCTACACCTTAATTTATTAAAAATAAATAAAAAACATAACACCAAGAAACGTGTCATCTTATTGATATTTTTATAACAGGAAATATTTATAAGAACTAATAGAAATAAATTATTTTCATATTTTGAATATCTTATTTTTTTTATGTAGATTTATGAAAATATCTTGAAATGATATAAATAAAATCCAAGTCTAAAAAAATATATTAAGTAATTTGAAAAAATATAATTTCTGAAATCGAGATATAATCAAAATGCAAAAGGATTTTCAGAAATAAAATGAAACCAAAAAATTTGTTACTTGTTTTGATGTTTGCCAGCACAAATTTTTTAATAAAAAACCATAAAACTGAGCAGCCTTGCAAGTCATTACATCTGCGATACCTATTTTGAAATTCACAATACCTAAAATAAACTTTTTGTGACATACAAATCCGGAGCCCCTTTTTTTGGACCCGGATCCCTGCTTGGATCATGGCTTTATTTAGATAACCTAAACACAAACATCAGGGCTTTTAATAAGTATGTATAAATTTGTATGAGGTTATAGTAATCTGATCCCTTGTATAATATTCCTATAACCTCATACAAAGTATATCTGATACCTCGTATCTGATGTTTATGAACTTTGAAAAACAAACTACAAATTGATTTTGTTTTTGAACATGCAACGTATAAATGAGAGAAACAGAGTTTTTTAGGATATAAAACAACGTTTGTATGAAAAATTATTAAGGGGGCATCCATAAAATACGTACGCAAATATGGGGGAGGGGGTTCAAATAAACAAAAACCTTTATCTTTCTATTTGAATAACTGAATGCTTCGCAACAAAAAAAAAACTGTTTATTTCCAAGATGTCGAACGAATTTGTTGGGAACGAGAAAAAGTCTTCTTCAACTCCTTGAGTTAAGAAAGCATATTCAACACTTGAAAAACAAAAGCAGTATGAGCAGGAGTTGTGGAAAATAGTAAAATATGATCAGTCTTTGTATGAAAAAAAAGTAAACGAATTAAAAGTGAAAGCAATAAAGTCAAAAGGATCAATCATGTCATTCTGGGGAAATGCTTATCACCCCCTAGCAAATAGAAAAAAGATATCCATCCAATGCCGTCTTCGTCAAATAAAATACAAAGTTTTCCAAACGCAACTACGACAGAACCTGAAAGGATTGGACTTAGTAAGCCATTTTTTGTAATAGTTTACAAACTTTTTCTCTCATGATTTTCTATATATTGAATTCAACCGAATTTGCAATTAAACTACATTGCACGACTATATCGCAATCGCATAATTTCATCCTTGACAATCGTACGCGATTCTGGTTTGTCTAATGTAACAAGGAAACAATTAGACAATTTGAAAGAAAGCATAAGAAGAGAAAAAACAAACTTGGACAGGTAAATGTTAAGAGATATATTGAATAAAGCTTATTTTAGAATATAGAAAGATATCTTGGACATAAAAACCAAACTTTTAAACAGGCATTAACTTTCAAACTTTTATTGTCAATAAGAATTTCTAATTGAGGATTTACAAAGTTCGCAGAATCCAGGAAACCTTAAGTATGGAAGGTTTTATAACGGAATCAAAGATTTGTGTAATATTTTGTTTTCAGATTGATTTGTGGATAGGCACGACAAAGAAAAGGAGACAAAAACTTAAAGAGGGTATCAAAACATTTTGTCAAAACAACCCTGAAGTATCAAGGGCTTTGAAACAGTTTATGCAAAACCATCCTTGACAACCACGGCTAAAAATTGATCAACCAGAACATTTATCAACAATCATAAATATTGTTCAAAATTCGTCAGCAGCAGACAACCATCGAAGAACGGAATGTCTTCGTAGTTTCTCCACTTTGGATGATCTTCAGAAAGAGCTGACGAAGATAGGCTTCAACTTAAGTAGAAGTGGTTTATACCAAAAAGCGGCTGACGTTTTATCCCAAGTTTGGGAGAAAACTGTCATTGATGGTTACCTTGTTAATTGCCGGCCAATACCAGTTGGGAAAGCATATAAACCGCCAAATCCTGATACTGTTTGGGTAGAGAAACATTGCCAGCAATCGCGATACTGTCTACAAACTGTGAAATACCAGGACAAGTTATGTTGTTCATTGTTTGAAACATATTGGCTGAATACCATCCCCTGACGTTTCATTCCATTTCCGGCCATCAATGAGTACTGCAAGAATGGTTTCAAAGCGATGAACCGTGTCAATATTTTAAAAAATCAAACCATTCAAACTTTGCACTCCTAGCACATAGGCTTTTGCTATAAGATATACCTACAGAAGGCTTAAAATACAAAATTATACCATTTGATCTGTATTGTCCTTCATTAGAAAAAAAACTTTTAAACGGAATTTGTGACAAATGCAACAAACACTGGCCGAGCGAAGCTGCAATGAAACGGCACAAGAAAGCACACAAAAAACAAAAGATAAAGATTGAAATGGAGTGTGATTAAAGTGTAAGTGAAGAAGTCAGTGAGGAGATTACCAATGAAAGATTAGAAGCAGAGTTTATGCCTGTCTTCCATGACATATTTAATTTATTTAAGTCACATAGGAAAGGAGGAGGAGGGGGGGGGGGAGAATGGGGAGGGGGTAATACTTTTTTAATAAATAACGCGTATGTACGTAGACGGGGAGGGGGTGGTTAAAAGCGTTCAAGTGCGTACAAGGGGGAGGAGGTCCAAAAGCATTAATTTTACTGCGTACGTACTTTATGAGCGTCCCCTAATACAAAACATTTAAATCTGTAAAAATAGAAAATTTGTGAACACTTCAGTTCATTACCTACATAATGTAACATATTCAAATAGTCATTTGAATATACTAATTAAAATTCCTATAATACTTTTTGTAGCTGTTTATACTTTTCTTTAACAGTAGTTACCAGTCTTTGCATTACTGGAGGTCTTTCAATAATAAAATTGTTGTAATCAATAATAAACTTCAATAACAAAAATGTTAATCAATTCAATAATAACTTAAGTTAATAATAAGTAACCAAGTAAAAAATTTATCCTTTATAAGAATATTTAATGATACAAGTATACAAAAAAAATGCAGAATAAAATCCAAACAATTTTAAAATTTAATGAACATAACCTTGAAATTCATGAATACAGAATAAAACAGAAAACGAAACAAAAACATAAATGTAAAAATAATAATTAATATAAACAATTATGAAGATCTGATAATAAAAAGATAAAACTTGGAATTTCAAAAACTTTCAAGCATTTTTTTTTTCTCACGAAGCCTGCTTACCTCAGCCAAATAAAACAACAAGTAATATTTAGTGTGTTTAAACATCTTAATAACATGATAACGAAAAATAAACATAAACTTACTTCATAAAATGATCTGATTGCATTTCTCGGTTAAATACGGACAATAATGATGTGTAGCCACACATTGCAAGTTAAGATATTTGTAAACATTTTTTCATAATGTTTTATATATATACTATTTATACCTACTAATATTATTTTTATGAAATATATTTTATCAACTATTAAATAATTCTAAAAAATTTTTAAATGTCAAGTGACAAATAAATAAAAAGTTGTATAACATTTACATTTTAGCATTCAAGATAAAATCTTTAAAATAGCTTTTTTTTTTTCAATAATCAAATATTAAAAGATATATTTTTAAAAATGGCTGCCAATTTCTAAAAATTAGTCAAAAAGTCACATTGAAACATTAGATATAAACTCATATATATCTTTTGATCCATTGGTTAAAAAATTCCGCAAATGGTCCTTAGTGTGTTAGGTCCATATTTAGTCAGACATTTTAAAGTTAATACATTATTTTAGGATTAAAGACTTTTTGAATATCAAAAATGTCAATTTTTACAAAAAAAAGTAAGATATATCAAGAAATATTTGTTAAATTTTAAAATCTTTAGCTAAAGAGAAAGATAATAATGCAAGTATTAAACATAAATGTAAAACTGAGTGTATAGGAAAGGTAACATAGTGGTTTATCGAGAATCTTTTTGTAGACTTATATATAATAATTAAAAAAATTCGAAGAACGTATAAAAATGCATATATTCTTCCATGTTCAAAAAATATATAACTCATATCTTAACATATTAAAACATTGAAACATTAAATTTTTAATGAATTATGTAATGATACTTGGTTACGTAACTGCATATTTTAGTGTAGACTGAACCAAACGTTAAAATATTCCGGTCAATACTAGGGTGTCTTAAATGTGTAATTATAAATTCAAAAAGATTTATATTTTTTTACAGTTTAAGGCTTATATTGCTGAGATAATTTTCCTTTAGTAAATATAACTTACAAATTTATTTCGCAGAATTAAATAACGTCATAAACAACCGTTGCAGTGAGGAAAAATGAATCACAATGTTAAAAAACTTTTTTTTATTATATTAAACGCCTAGGAAAACAGTTATAAAGTATATGCTTTTGTGAGTTGATATTTTGGCATTTTGGTTTGTAATTTTTTTCTATGATTTTTTTATGATTTACAAAAAGCGTTATATTTTGCCTTTGATCATCATTTTTAGATGACTTCACAAAGTCTTGTATAAGCTTGATGTATCTTTCTGCAAAATCGCTTGTAGTAGAGAGGTATTTTACAAATAAACAGAATTTACAAAAACTTTCAGTATTATCCCCAGATTTTATTCCACCGTAAACCCATTGTTCAACTTCGCCTTTTAACTTCCAATAACTTTAAAAAGATAACTAGACTCTGGACCAACCAGAAGAGATAATGTTGTTTCGGAATCAGGAACAGGAATAATTTGAGGATACCCAATATGAAATATAGGCATTTTACCCAATATGGAATATAGGCAACACCCAATATGGAATATAGACAACATAGGAAATTTAAGTACCCAATTTGGAATATAGACAACATAGGAAATTTAAGTAATTTAATCATTTTTATTTTTTCATTGTCTTTAACGTCACGATCTCCAATTGCTAACACAACAAGCTGAGGAGATAAGTACCAAGAATGTCGTTTTGTACTCTTTGTTAAAGACTGTCCTAACTGGTCATCGTATTGCTTATAAAGTTTAAGACTTGCCCTGAAGGCATCAAGGTTATTCTTGGGTGCTTTGGCAGACTGAGAGCTTTTTAAAAATCATGGTGCATTAAGAATGGCGGTAAAAAACTTCCCTTCTGTACCTCATTTTCTTCCTTTTCTGTCATTATTTTAACGACATTATTTGTCAATTCCAATGTAAGGAGGTAAAGCCCATCTGCCATAAAATGTGCCTCATGACAAGCTCCAGGTTGATGGAATTTAAAATTAGTTACATTTCGACAAAGATAATAAACAACAAGCTGGAAAAGGTTTCTATAATCACCTCTTCCAAAAGTATTTTTGAGCAGAGCTTTTGAACAGAAAGTGCATCTTTTGCTAGAGTGTACAACACTGAATCACCTTCTAGGTTATCCCAACTAATTTTTACAATAATACTTAGAGTGTTCACTTCTCTACAAACTTCGTTCCCTCTTTTTTTTAACTTTAAGTATAATGCTCTATGGGGACCTTTTAACTTTCCTGTGAGTACTTCCAGTGAGACATGCAGCTCATATATGTAATGCCTGCATAACAACCATATTAAAAGGATGTTAAGTTTTATGTTCAGCAATTGAATTGCTCCAGCATATTTTCCCATGTTACTACTGGTTGTATCGCAGCAGCAAGAAAACACTTGATTAACACACTTGTATTATTCTAATAATTTTATTAGTTCCATTGCCTGGCATGCTCCAGTACCAATTTTTAATTGGACAATCCCAAGCAATATATTGTCGCAATCAGGAGAACTAAGCTGTCATAAGCAACAGATATTTGAAGGTCTTCTGAAATTTCTTTAACTAGTTTAGTGTCAAATTGTAGAACTAGTCTTTTACCTTTTAGTAAATCAATTTTTTGCTTTCTTAGAAGGCTCCCTGTTGACTGAATTATCTGAAACTGCTTTCTGTGAACAGAAGATTTCTAAATCTATTGTTAATTTAAAAAAATAAACACCAAGAGATTTATTTTTTTAAATAAACATAAAGTTTATTTTTTTAAATTAACAATAGATTTAGAAAGAATGGCAAATATAATTGCGGTCTGAGGTCGTGTTCCAATGTTATATCTTGTTGCCACAATTGATGTTGCTTCAATAAGCTCATCAGGAGTAAGCTCTATGATTATTTTAGTTATTTTCTTTAATCTAAACGTTTAATAAATAAATTTTTTATCTAAATTTGTTGTTGAGTTAATATGCCTCTATTAATAAAAAAGTTGTTCTGGAAATAAAATAAATACTTGATTATAAATAAAAATTATTTTTAATAACGTAATAGTTCACAATTGCCTTTTTTTTTTCTTCATAAGTTTTTTGTCAAGATCATCATCTGTTTGAAAAATTAAATTTGCAATCGGCTGTTTTAAATCCATCTAAATTTTCCCTTTATGTTGGTATACTACTATACTATTATTTCTGTAGTATGAGAACATTCCAATAATACGCTGTTAAAAACTTTGCATTATCAGGTGGGGGTAATTTAACGAGAGGAGCAAGTCTCTGAGGATCTTGTTTTAAGGATCCATAAGATATAGGGTATCCTAAAAAATCTATGGTCTCAGTTGAAAATACACACTTTTCTTCATTAAATGTAATTCCAGCATCAATGGCAGCTAATCTGAACCTAAATAGATTTTCATCATGTTCTTTCTGACTATTCATCGTAATGACCACATATCGTAATGTTATCAATGAAAGAAAGCAGTCAGTTAGTTTATATGTTCTAACAAAGTTATCTATTTTGCGTTGAAAAATTGCAGATCCATTGGTAACTCCAAAAGGCATTCTAGTATGTTGCCACAACTTATTGTCAGCTTTAAAAGCAGTATATGGTCGATCTTTTTTTGATAAAGGTATTTGGTAGTATGCTGAGCGAAGGTTGGGAGTACAATAAATTTTGTGTTTGGAAATTATGCTTACAATTGTTTCAATCTTAGGTAGAGGATATTCGTCCAATTGGGTGTACTTATTAATAGTTTCAGAATAATCAACAACCATACGGCGCACAGTGGAGTATTTATACGGAAAAGTTGATCAGTTATCCATTTATAAACGCATCGCAAATCATTTCAGATTTATATTGCTCAGCACTTGCAGTAGTGAACTTACAGTCATTAGACAAATTTTTAAGTTCATTTAGGAATTGATCAATTGATTCACTCGATTTTTGCTTCCGTGTTGATAAAATTGATAAATTGATGATGACTGCTTCTGTGCCACCATATCAGCTTCGGCAAACTCTCTCTTCAGAGTCTGTCATAGCAACATTATTAATGATAAGTTTAAAGCAGAAGTTTTGATTAATAGTGGGAGTACAAAAAAAAGTTTCATTAATAATAAATCTAGTGGCTCTACTCAATTTAGATGCTATTTATGAACAGAGTGCAATCGGAAGGGCATCAGCTTCTTTATCAGCAAAATCAGATTGGTATTGTTATGTTTCAATAACTCTTCAAAACAAAATCTATAACAAAGTTAAGTTGCATGCGCTAGATAACTTATGTATAGATATTATTCTTGGCACAGGTTTTCAAGAGTTGCATGAGAGTATTACCATTAAGTATGGTGGGAAAAGGCCACCCATAACATTTGCAGCTTTAACAACAATGAAAACTAAACCTCCCGAATTGTTTGCTAATCTCACGAAAGATTGGAGACCGATCGCCACTAGATCTAGAAATTATTCTCAAATAGATAAAGAGTTTATTAAATCTGAAATTCATCGCCTGGTCCAAGCAGGAATAATAAAGCCTAGTTATTCACCTTGGCGTGCCCAGGTCTTAGTTGTAAATGAAATGACTAAACGCCGTATGGTTGTTGATTATTCTGAAACTATTAATAAGTACACCCAATTGGACGAATATCCTCTACCTAAGATTGAAACAATTGTAAGCATAATTTCCAAACACAAAATTTATTGTACTCCCAACCTTCGCTCAGCATACTACCAAATACCTTTATCAAAAAAAGATCGACCATATACTGCTTTTAAAGCTGACAATAAGTTGTGGCAACATACTAGAATGCCTTTTGGAGTTACCAATGGATCTGCAATTTTTCAACGCAAAATAGATAACTTTGTTAGAACATATAAACTAACTGACTGCTTTCTTTCATTGATAACATTACGATATGTGGTCATTACGATGAATAGTCAGAAAGAACATGATGAAAATCTATTTAGGTTCAGATTAGCTGCCATTGATGCTGGAATTACATTTAATGAAGAAAAGTGTGTATTTTCAACTGAGACCATAGATTTTTTAGGATACCCTATATCTTATGGATCCTTAAAACAAGATCCTCAGAGACTTGCTCCTCTCGTTAAATTACCCCCACCTGATAATGCAAAGTTTTTAACAGCGTATTATTGGAATGTTCTCATACTACAGAAATAATAGTATAGTAGTATACCAACATAAAGGGAAAATTTAGATGGATTTAAAACAGCCGATTGCAAATTTAATTTTTCAAACAGATGATGATCTTGACAAAAAACTTATGAAGAAAAAAAAAAGGCAATTGTGAACTATTACGTTATTAAAAATAATTTTTATTTATAATCAAGTATTTATTTTATTTCCAGAACAACTTTTTTATTAATAGAGGCATATTAACTCAACAACAAATTTAGATAAAAAATTTATTTATTAAACGTTTAGATTAAAGAAAATAACTAAAATAATCATAGAGCTTACTCCTGATGAGCTTATTGAAGCAACATCAATTGTGGCAACAAGATATAACATTGGAACACGACCTCAGACCGCAATTATATTTGCCATTCTTTCTAAATCTATTGTTAATTTAAAAAAATAAACTTTATGTTTATTTAAAAAAATAAATCTCTTGGTGTTTATTTTTTTAAATTAACAATAGATTTAGAAATCTTCTGTTCACAGAAAGCAGTTTCAGATAATTCAGTCAACAGGGAGCCTTCTAAGAAAGCAAAAAATTGATTTACTAAAAGGTAAAAGACTAGTTCTACAATTTGACACTAAACTAGTTAAAGAAATTTCAGAAGACCTTCAAATATCTGTTGCTTATGACAGCTTAGTTCTCCTGATTGCGACAATATATTGCTTGGGATTGTCCAATTAAAAATTGGTACTGGAGCATGCCAGGCAATGGAACTAATAAAATTATTAGAATAATACAAGTGTGTTAATCAAGTGTTTTCTTGCTGCTGCGATACAACCAGTAGTAACATGGGAAAATATGCTGGAGCAATTCAATTGCTGAACATAAAACTTAACATCCTTTTAATATGGTTGTTATGCAGGCATTACATATATGAGCTGCATGTCTCACTGGAAGTACTCACAGGAAAGTTAAAAGGTCCCCATAGAGCATTATACTTAAAGTTAAAAAAAAGAGGGAACGAAGTTTGTAGAGAAGTGAACACTCTAAGTATTATTGTAAAAATTAGTTGGGATAACCTAGAAGGTGATTCAGTGTTGTACACTCTAGCAAAAGATGCACTTTCTGTTCAAAAGCTCTGCTCAAAAATACTTTTGGAAGAGGTGATTATAGAAACCTTTTCCAGCTTGTTGTTTATTATCTTTGTCGAAATGTAACTAATTTTAAATTCCATCAACCTGGAGCTTGTCATGAGGCACATTTTATGGCAGATGGGCTTTACCTCCTTACATTGGAATTGACAAATAATGTCGTTAAAATAATGACAGAAAAGGAAGAAAATGAGGTACAGAAGGGAAGTTTTTTACCGCCATTCTTAATGCACCATGATTTTTAAAAAGCTCTCAGTCTGCCAAAGCACCCAAGAATAACCTTGATGCCTTCAGGGCAAGTCTTAAACTTTATAAGCAATACGATGACCAGTTAGGACAGTCTTTAACAAAGAGTACAAAACGACATTCTTGGTACTTATCTCCTCAGCTTGTTGTGTTAGCAATTGGAGATCGTGACGTTAAAGACAATGAAAAAATAAAAATGATTAAATTACTTAAATTTCCTATGTTGTCTATATTCCAAATTGGGTACTTAAATTTCCTATGTTGTCTATATTCCATATTGGGTGTTGCCTATATTCCATATTGGGTAAAATGCCTATATTTCATATTGGGTATCCTCAAATTATTCCTGTTCCTGATTCCGAAACAACATTATCTCTTCTGGTTGGTCCAGAGTCTAGTTATCTTTTTAAAGTTATTGGAAGTTAAAAGGCGAAGTTGAACAATGGGTTTACGGTGGAATAAAATCTGGGGATAATACTGAAAGTTTTTGTAAATTCTGTTTATTTGTAAAATACCTCTCTACTACAAGCGATTTTGCAGAAAGATACATCAAGCTTATACAAGACTTTGTGAAGTCATCTAAAAATGATGATCAAAGGCAAAATATAACGCTTTTTGTAAATCATAAAAAAATCATAGAAAAAAATTACAAACCAAAATGCCAAAATATCAACTCACAAAAGCATATACTTTATAACTGTTTTCCTAGGCGTTTAATATAATAAAAAAAAGTTTTTTAACATTGTGATTCATTTTTCCTCACTGCAACGGTTGTTTATGACGTTATTTAATTCTGCGAAATAAATTTGTAAGTTATATTTACTAAAGGAAAATTATCTCAGCAATATAAGCATAAAACTGTAAAAAAATATAAAGTTTTCAGATGTTGTGAAGTATTGAAAGTTAATCGTAAACTCAAAACTAAAATTTTTATATTTTTTAAAAAACATTTTTCTTTGAAAGTTTTTATATAACCCATAGCTAAATACAGCCACATTCCATTTTTAATCTGGATATGAAGACTAAACAAAAATTACAAAACTTTTATCTGTCTCTTTTTTTAAATTTGCAAATAATTCGGTTGAATATGTTTTTGTAATACTTTTTGCAAATCACAGACTAATGATAAGAAATCCTGAATGATACAGGAACTTATCAAGTATCTTTATCCAGAGAATTTATCTTACTTTGAAATAAAGAAACCTGATATCGAAGGCAAGGTAATTATTGACAAAAACACTCATTTGCATAAGTTCGTTGGGAAAACATATGGATTCTTTTTTTCATACTCTTGGATTCCAGATCAAAGTCTTATAAAATTTATTGATAGTAGGCAATATCATTACCCAGAATACTTTCCACATGGTCAGAATAGACTGCGTATAAATGTGCGGACTAGGTTCATTCTATCTGCGTAATGAAATATCAAACTTCTATCTTCATCAACCACTGCTTGTCATGAAGCTAGATTTTTGGCAAATGAGATTTATTTATTGATGCTTTAACTAACTGACAAAAAACTGAAGTTAATGACAATGGAGGAAAGAGTAGATGTAAACAGTATTGCGCTTTATGTAGCAACATTTTACGTTCCTTGGTTTCTGAAATCATTTATTATAACACAGGTACCATCTACTGACATCAAAGTTATTAAAGTAGCAAATAACATAGATGAAGAAGATGAAATACTTAGAAAAAGTCTTTAAAATTCTCTTTTAAGACATACATGGTACTTCCCTAAAGAAGGTCTTAATGTAGCGTTTACAGATCCAAAAATAACTAATGATGAGAAATCCTTTATTGTACATCATCTTATCAAGTATCCCTATCCAGAGAATGTATTTTACTTTGAAATAAGTAACCTGACATCAGAGAGAACATAGTTATTGGCAAAGACACTCATTAGCATGAGTTTGTTGGTAGAAAAAGCTGGTACCTTTTTTCACACTCAGTTTTATAATGCAAGATATATATTTTTGGGTTCCTTAAAAAATTATTCCCAGTTTCAAACTTTTCAAAGAATTTGTTTCAAATATTCAGTGCATAATTAACTGCTCTATAAAAATAATTGTCTAGTTCAAGATTTCCTGGCAAAAACGAAACATCAATTTCAAGTCAAAAATGAAACATCATGATTTGATGCTTAAGAGAATAGAAAAAGTCTAGACAAAAGGTAGTAATAGAGTAATCGGAGTCCTTAGCAAAAATATTTTAGATTAAAAGTTTTTTTTCAATTTGATTTAAGGGAAAGTGTTTTAAAATATTTTAAAATCTACAAAACTGTTTTTTCAAACTTGGTTTTATTATTTTAAAATTAGCTGGCGAAACATATAATAATATTTGGTGTCCCTGAACCAGTCTCTGTAGCTGATGTCACCCACACACCGCCAGCTGTGTTACCTTGCATCACATAGATCCTAACAGTTATAATAATAGTACCAATAAAGTTTTTAGTTTCTCTTTGCGTCTTAACACAAGAAAAAACATAAATTGCCGCCTTCTTGTGCTAGAGTTTAAGAACTTGGCTAAGAAAAAGTTAGCTTGTAAATTCTCTCAAACTTGCTAAACATGAAATTTTCAAAAGCTTCAAAGTCAGTCCAGACTTATAACCTGCTGAAAGAGAACTTGAGTATCAACTACACAAGGACCAAAACAATTGTGATGATAAACTTCGTATTGATAAACTTGATGCAACCTTTCACTTGGACATTCGTGATGAAGCAATCATTAAGATATGCGGAGTCCTTACTCTTTGCATAGCCATATAACTCTAACATCAACATCACTCACCACTTACTAACCATCTGCACCACTAATATGCGCTCATTCTGTGACAAAATTGAAATTTTTTATCAATTTTTATAGATACATTGGCATTGTCTGTCCAGCTGAAGCTTGGATAAACCGTAATGATAAGGAAACTATTCTTTACCAAATCAATAGTAATTACACTTACATAAGCACTGAACGTCAGGATCGCAAAGGCGGTGTTACTATGATATTAATAAAAAAAAAATACTCAAATAAAATAGAAAAAATAAAATTAAAGACAAACTAATACAGTGCCATAACAAGAAATCAAACTAACACATGCTTATGCGTACCAAAAATATTTTTACAAGAAATAATTAATTTTTTTTTTTTTTAATAATTATTTTTTTTTTTTTTTAATTATGTATTTTTCCAAATTAAAAAAGTTACAAAAATATAAAGATATAAATACATGCAAAGGGCCAGAAGACACAACAAACCACCAATAAATCACAACCTTTACCTCCAAGACATTAGCAAACCAGTTAAGTTATCTTTTTTAAAGTGATTGGATTGGTTAGAAATACCCTAACCTCTTATTTTATTATCATAAAAAAACAAATTCTCCTTTTACACCCATATTTGCCATTAATGAGATTCTCAACCAACTCAGCAAAGTAAAGACAGGATCGATAAAAATTAAGATAGGACCAAATGAATTTTCTCGGCTTTTACTCAAAGCAACTTTCTTTAAAAATTTTTTATATCCGCATTACGAAAAGTTCATTGTTTATTACATTGAGCTCATATAAGCCTCAACAGTTCGGTTCATTGCAGAATGTTGTACAATGGATGCTATAATTAAAGTTAAAGAGGACTGCAGCTAAAGGTAACAACCAAACTATTTAAATAATACTCTTTAATATTGAAAGGGCATTTGATCTTGTCAGTCATAACAATTTACTGCTAAAGTTAACATGCGAGCCCTTTCTAATATACTTAATTTCTTCCCTTACAGAGTAGTCAGCCGAAAAACTTTACTCATACAAATTGTCGGAGTGAAGTTCATCGACAATTTTTAAATTTATTAAAATTGACTTTTGTCATCTTAATAAATTTAAAAATTGTACTGACAAACACTTTGGTTTGCACTAGCATTGTAATCAACTATTAAAATGCGGCTGCAGCTTATCGTCTACTGACAAAAAGCTAAAGGGTTGCTACCCCTTCCAAGCGAGAGATAGAAAAAACAAAAAACAAATTTGTATTGTGCTAAAATTTAGCACTTTTATTTAGTCTAGCCATTATGTTTATTAGGGCAGGTCGAATTACAACTTTTTTTCGATTTCAGTGTTTGGCATTATGGAGATAATTTCTAAGCAGTCCAAAAACACATCCTGGAAAATTTTATGAAATTAAAATAGTTTCTTCATGAGCGATTTTAGCTTTGAAGTTGGGTCCTAAGGCTTTCCGCGCAACATTTACTGCGGCATTGTATTATAAATTCAGGACCCAACTAATTTATATATAAAATAAAATAAATAAAAAGCAAAAGGACTGACAGTTACTTAGAAATAAAGAAAAACAAAATAAAGTACTCTAAGTCAAAAAAATATATTTTTTTTCTAAGTTAGATATTCATACTTTAACAAAATTCTTTTGTAAATCTGGTCCGGATTTTATAAAAAAAACGCAAATTTAAAGTGTTGAAAATTTGTTTAATGGTTATATCAGGGGTCTAAAACTGTAATCCTGCGGCTCTTTTTTTAAAATTATTTAATGAATATTTATTTTAACTATATAATGAAAAACCTCTCAACCTTAAATAGGTTGCCGACGCCTGGGTTATATAATAGAATATTTGTAAAATAGAAAACTATCTTAATTATTTCAGATAAGTTAAATTTATCCAATAAATTTTAATAACGATTATTAAAAACCTTTGAAATAACTGTCAAAATTTTAAATTATATAAAAGATTCCATAAAAAAAATTGCATTCAGATTTTTTTATTTATTAAGCTAAATTTTTGCTAAAATATGCTTATGACGTGCTTCCTTTCCAAAAACAGTACGAGAAGCCATGGAAACAAGTTGTACAGATCTCTCAACACTCTGTGAATGTGAAGGAAGACCTGGGAGGTCAATTTTTTCTCCAGATAATAACTTTTCTACTACCTCTTCATCAGTAATATCTTGAGTTGTTGCTGGTTCATCTATGTCTTCATCAAAAATGTTTATGAGCTCATACCATATATGAGCATCAATGATAATTTCTGGAATTTTATTAATTCTGTTTATAACTTCGCCATCTTTTTTACGATTTCTAATATCAAGTAATCTCTGCATAGCAATTGATCTTATATATATTTCCTCTGACATTAACATTGAGTACAAAATATTCTCAGGAAGTAGGCAAAAAGTATTGAACCTTAAGCTTGCTAAGCAAATATCTTGCACCTCTTTTCCTTGGAGCTTGATTTGGTTAATCATAAAATATATAATTGATGGAGCTTCGTGTAACTTATTGCTCTTTTTATGGAGGAACCATGTAGGAACATAGACTTGGACAATATAGGTTACCAAAATAATTAATTTAGAATCAGGAACTAGTAATAACACCATGAAATAGTAATAACACCAAAATTAACAACTAAATTAAGCTCATTATTGATATTTGCCATTTTACCTAAAGGTCCAGCAAAATGGTTTGGTGAATTAGTTACTCCATCAATTTTTTTAAACAAAGATCTAAAGGGAAGCTCATTCTGATGAAGATTGCAGCCTATAGTCTGAAGTTTTCGTCCTAGTTTTTTCTCTAACTCCACAACCATTCCTGCTTTATGACCTGTGTTTGTGGAAGTATTGTCTGCCAAAACTGCTTTTAGAGTGTTTAAAGAATCATACTCTTCAAGAACTTCGTATAGGCACTGAGCTTGCTTTTTTCCTGTTGCTCCAACAAAAGGTAAAACTTTGTGAGTAAGATACTCCCCACTGTAAAGGTTAGGGAGAAGTTCTTTAGTCACAGTCATGTGATGTTCTTTCTCTGTTGATCTCTTTAACACAACCTCACCATCTTCTCTTTTTATTTCTCTTATAACTAAAGTTTCATTATCAATTTTACCATCAACACCAAGGCAAACAAACTCTCTGTTATTTTCAAAGGATTTTAAGTCTGACAATACTTTAACTGACTTTTTTTGTCTGTCTATTTTGGATTTGTCTAAAACTAAACTTGATATAATTGCTAGATCATTAAACAGTCCTGATAGATCAAGCAAAAGAGCATTCCCTAATGCAGCTCCAATCGAACTTCCTATATCGTTTCTGATCAACTCAATAGCAAACTTTGGAAACTTCCAAAGATTGTAAATTCCTGATGGACTTCTTGCAGGCTCCCATATCTAAAAGAAAAGTTATAAAGTTAATTAACAAAAAAATTTTATATAAAAAAGTGATATGTTAAAAAAAAGAAAGTAAATTTAAAAAATGTAACAATGAACTAAATTTCGATTTATTAGTTAATTACCTCACTTGAGCTAGAAATAACAGATTCTGAATCAGATTCTGATAATACTATTTCTGGAAGTAAATTAAATGTTTCTTGTTGTAATGATTGTTCCATATTTTTATGTTCAGTTTTATGTTTCTTTAAAGATCCTTTTCTAGACCTTTCACAATCAACTGAGCCAAGTTGAAATGATCCTTTAGGACCTGACTTATCTCTCTGGTTTTTTAAATATAACCTTTCTTCTACAGGAACCTAAATATTATTTGATAATATTGAGAAATTGCATATGAATTTCATAGTATTAAACTTTATCACTCTAGTAATATACTTGTGTTCATTTTATTTAAAAAAAACTTTTATTTTATTTATCTATTATTAAAAATTAACATAGTACTTTTTTATCTGGACTACATGTGCATAAAATATGAGTATTAGGACTCATATTTTATGCACATGTTAATTACCTTGACTACATTTGATATTTTTATCATTACAAAGTACAACTTTAAGGTCACATGTGCAGGAACTGATATCAAAAAGCCTATCCAATTTTTTTTAGAAGTGTTTTTTTCTGATAATACTTTGCATTTTCTTCGGTTAATTAACCTGGATATGTTTAGAAGTACTCCAACTTTTTTTTCGACACAATATGTGGACATTAATGGTAGCCGAGTGTTAACTTTTTTCCAAATCATGATTACTTTTTCAGCTATCAGTTTTACAATTACGCTAAAGCAATAACTTGGATAAGTATTGTTAAGAAAATAAAAATGTGTGAAAACATTATTTTTTGTCCACAAAACTTTCTTTTTCCCACACAATTATAACATTTGTTTATTTTGCGTAAGTGCGGCAATCTTTAATTTGTATAAAAATGTAAGTGATAAAGATGGCGTTGCAAAAAAATTTTTAATTAAATATACCAACATTTAAAAACATTTTAGCTCAACTTAAACTTCATTAAAACAAAAAAAATTTTACCAAGCACATTTTTTTCACCTATTAATCAAATCTCTTTATTACCAAACCCCTGATTTCAAAATCGACCTGCCCTAATGTTTATATGTTCTTGTCATTATTATTAAGTAATGACAAGAGTCTTTTGTTTTATGTATCCCTGATCCATCTTCTGAAATGGTTATGTTTTCTCACTTTCTGTTCGTTTTCAATGTCCAAAAACACTCGCTCCTAAAGTTTCAATGACTACACTGAAGATCTAATCTTGATAAAATTTTCTTTCTGCCATCAGTAATAAAGTTTTTTGTAATTTTTTAAAATGTTTTTTAAATGACATATAAGTTCTGATGTATTTCACTGCGAACGAACAAGTTATAATGACATCTTTATACATTTGAACATTATTGTAACTGATTATTACTTATTTGCACAAGTTTGTTTCTAAAACTTCTTTAAAGTGAAAATTTTATTTAAATGTAATTTTAAACTGTAAAAATTAATAAACATTTATTTTAATATTTAAAATCATTTTATTTTTCTTAATTTATGTTTTACAATTCTAGATAAAATGGTGCATGAAATAGGATACATTGTTTAACAAGTGTTTATGCGGTATTTGAGAGCAAAATAATTTTAATTTGGAATTAAAGTTGCAACCATTAACGTATTCAATACGATTATAGGCATGTCTAAATCTGATTTGGTTTATTCAAGATAATGATCTCATTTTAAATGATACATCTATACGTTGATTAGTTTATTGACGATTTCTTACAGTTAATTTACTCGAGCGTGTTTTGCTAATGGGGTCCTTATTTAGTCAGTTACATGCATTAGAAAATCTTTTTTTTTAAATATAATAAAGGTCGTTATAACTGTTTTTATGTAATATTTTTTATTTCTGACATAAAATTGTTGTTGCCAAGTAGCCAATCCCATGACTTTTTTTTTACAACTTTTATGCGGAGTGGCTAACGAGTGGCGTAAAGGTTATATTTATAAGAAAAGTTTTTTTACTTTTTATTTTTTCTTGTTAGAAGTATTTGCGCTGATTGTTCAAAGTTACGTTTTTTGCGATTTTTGCGAGATGCGACCTATTGGTCTTCTACAAGAAGACCAATAGGTCTTATCTCAAAGCACCGTAGAAGAGCATATAACTCGGAAGTTTACGCCTGCTTCACGTTGAAAAAAAGCCTAAAGAAATAAATATCCTACCCTGCAATTATTTCTAAAAATAAGAAATATATTTCTTGTTTTGAGAAATAAATTTCTTAAACTATGATCAATAGATTTATGATTTTGCTGTAAGTTCTGATGAGTTGTTAGCAACCTTAGAGGATTTTAAAAGATTTGAAATTAATACAGTAAAGAAAATAGAATTAGCCTCACCTTGTACTGATCCAATATTATGTAAATCTGTAAGCAACTTTGTGCGGAGAGTCTTTTGTATCTACTCGCATAAAGTAATTGTTACAAACAACAACTTTTTAGATTATGATTTAGCATAATTTGATTGCGGTACATTTGATAAAACCATAAAGTGTATAATACTTGATATTTGCGGTAACGAATAGAATTAGCTTCATCAATATTTATTTTCAGTTGCATATTTTGATCTGGTGAAACACATTTGTGACGCATGTTAAACAAAGACTGTGAAATAAGTGCTCATAAAGTTTTTAAGATTTAATTTTTGATACCTTAATTTGAAATGGGACGTGGTAAGCGTTTAACGAATGAAGAATTAGCAGTAATTAAAGCATACAAAGATACAGGCTTATCTAATCAGTAAATTGCAATGAAAATTAAAAGATCTCCCAAAAGTGGTTAATAAATACTTCAAGATTGGCGTTAATTATGGAGCTTATAGGAAAGAAGTGGCAAACGTAAAGTTGATAATTGTACTAAACGAGTTAATGTACGTCGTGCTTCTGCTCAGCGCATGACTGCATCTCAAATTCGTGCTGATTTACATTTACCTGTATCTGATCAACGTGTGAGACAAATCTTATATGAAAATCCAAATAACGTTTAGAAAAAGCGTAAACAATTCCAAAGCTTACTGCTTTCATAAAGTAGCAATTTGCAAAAGAACGCATCTTGGCAGGAAGAGTGGCATCAAGTTCTCTTTAGTGATGAAAAAAGTTCAATGTAGATAGTCCTGATGGCTACCAAAATTACTGGCACGATCTTCAAAAAGAGAAAGAAACTCGGATGAGTCGTAACTTTTGCTTGAACATGATGAGGAATTGATGGGTGAAACTTTCACTTTTCAACAAGAAAACGAGGCTATCCATAACTCGAAGCTTCCAAATGCTTGGTTTAATGAAAAAAATATTCACCTGATGAAATGGCGTACATCTAGTCCAGATCTTAACCCAATTGAAAATCTATGGGGAATACTTTCAAGAAAAGTTTATGAAAATCAAGTTTGGTCGGAAAAGGTGTGCTTAAAAACATATCTTTCGAGGCGGAAAGAATCAATTATCGGATCCACGGAAGAAAATGGCTTAGTTGTCAAAATATGGTGTAAGATTTGTGCTAGGAACAAAACTAAAAATTTAAGGGAAACTTTAGTTAAAGGAGTATCGAATAAGCAATTGCATATTCTTGTTATACGATTATTTAAGTTAAATTTTAACCGTAAGCGAGACTAGGTTTTTTCAAACCGAGACGAGAACGAGACGAGAAGTTAGTTTTCTCGTGAGACCGAGAAGGAGACGAGAAATTTAATAATTTTTGAAAACAAATTTATTAAAATCCAAGTAAAAAAAAAAATAAAAACATGGTTTTGACAAATAGACACAAATGACGTTTGTCAAATGTAAACAACTTTTTCAAATAATAATTCAGAATTTTTTTGCCAAACTTTTGCAACAAGACAATGTTTTCTCTGATTAAGATGATTTGTTCTACTTTTTCTGGGTGTAAGTTGTGTCTGGATGATCGAACGACATTTCCACCTGAGCTAAAAACTCTCTCTAATTTAGTTGAACTTGCTGGAATAGCTAAAATTTGTCTAGCTAATGAAGAGAGTTCTGACAATGTATTTGAATGCAATTTCCACCAATCAAGAATCGGAAAGTCTTTTTCGGCATCAGGGAGATATTCATACTGGCACATTTCGCTCAAAATAGGATTCAGTTCAGATGGTATCCCTTGTTTTTCAAGTCTGAAGTTTAACTTGCGCTTCAGTTTTGAATTAGGGGACAAATCTGCTGAAAGGACTCTGGCAACAGGTTGGCACTCAAAATTATCCTTAACCTGTGAGGCTAACCATTCTTATGTTTTTTAAAATTTTTTATAGAGCTTCAAGTGAAGTCCCTTCAAAGCAGGATTTAAATAGTTTGCTGCAGCACTAAGTTTCCAGTGTGACAAAAAGGAAATCTTTTCTCAATGCAGCTTTTCAAGTTTTTTGCATACAAGACACCGTAGCCACTTTTCCCATCCGTTTCAATAAATTGATCAATTTAGTCATGGATTAAATAAAGAGAATCGGCGACAGTGTTAATTGCTGGATTTCTCAATTACATTTTAAAATTTCTTAAATACATTTTGTGTTCCTTGATTACATATTGTGACTTCTAAACTACATGTTGTATTTCGCAATTGCATCTTACTTTTCTTAATTAAAACTTTCAAGTTCTCAATTACATCTTGAAAAGGTATAGTAATGTAGCTTATTTGATGCAATATTATTATAAACAGTGTTTCAGTTTTTTTGCACATGCGCATGCACAATGCGAGTTATCATGAGTAAAAAGGGTAATTTAAATTTTATTTTCTTAATTCTAAATTGATGTGTTTTTTAGAAAAGAAGCTAAAATATATTTTATAACTAGATTATACTGCATGTTAATAAAAATGTGAAAAAATTTGATTTACACAACGTTTACAAAATGTTTTTTAATATATTTAAAAACGCTTTAGTGTGCACTTCGAATTTTTTTACACAGTATACTAATTAATGTGTTTTTATAGATAAGTAATTTCTTTTTTATAAATAGATAATTTATAAATTTATCTATCTCTTAATAGATGATGATATGAAGATTCGGAATCATTTTTCGCTTATACTACTACGTCTACGAGCTTGACTTTATCAAAATCAGGTTATGAAGATAATAACACTGAAGACAGTTATTGCAATCAGTTTACAGATGTTCATCTAGCTACCACTGTAGAAGATTTTTTAATGTCACTAAAAAGAGCTAGAACAGCGGGTTGTCTTGACAAAATCAAAACAAAGCTTAACAGGTTGATCTTATAAGTAATATTTTGCCTGACAAAACAAACTAATGAAAAGATGAGCCGAATATTGTTAAACAAATTCAACTTACTGTCGATCCTGGTTTGAAGATAAGCATGGTGAGAAAAAAACCATTTGATTTCTTTAGACTTTTTGTTACAGAAGAGCTTATAAATGCCATCTTTAGAACATTATTGGTCTAAGAACAGTCTCTATGGAGTTCCCTTATTTTCTAGAATAATGCCACGAATTAAATTCCAACTAATGTTACGGTTTTGGCATTTTATTAGCAGTAAAGATTCAGGCAGTGGACGCTTGTGTAAAATTATTGGACTTCTCGATCACTTAAATAATACAATGGATAACATCTACTGTCCTAATAAAAATGTATTAATCGATGAGTCAATAATGCTTTGGAAGGGACGTCTTGTATTCAGGCTGTATCTGAAAAATAAAAGACATAAATATGGTATTAAGTTCTATGATCTTTGCGAATCAGATGGTATTGCACTAAAAGTAAAAATCTACTCTGGCGAGACAATTCTCGGTAAACATTTGTTGGGTCAAACGGGAGCTATTGTTGTAGACTTAAAGCAAAAATTTCTGGGAAAAGGTTATCACCTGTACACTGATAACTTTAACAATTCCTTTGAGTTAACAAAGCACATAATAAATCAAAAAACATACATTTGTGGTACTTTAAGAACTGACTGAAAGTCAAATCCAAAAGAATGTACAAAAGCAAAACTGAAACAGGGAGACGCAATAAGCAGAAGCAGAGAGGGTGTAGTGGTTGCTAAATGGAAAGACAAAAAAGACGTGCTAATGATTAGCAACTTGCATTCGTTGCAAATGATTGAAGTGACAAACAGGAGAGGAGAGAAGAAAATGAAACCCAATATTATTAAAGATTACAATCAATGTATGTCAGGAGTAGATAGGTCGGAACAAATGGTATCATGTTATGATTGCCTGAAAAAGACAATTAGATGGTATAAAAAAGTAGCAATTCATCTCTTTGATACTTTTTTGTTTAATGCTTACTGTCTAAACAGCAAATATGGACTAGATAAAACAAATTCCTTACTTAAGTATAGAGAATTAATTGTTACGGATTTATTGGGTGAACGTTTGAATGAAATTGCGCCTCGAATCACCAATAATAGTTTTCACTACTTGTCTTCAATACCACTAAATAAAAAGAAAAAATTCCTAACAAAACCATGTCGAGTCTGCTCTAAAATAAAACATAAAGAAACACGATATGAATGTGCTGTTTGTGAAAATAGCACATTCATATCTACAAGTATACTCGTAGTTGGCATATAAATGACGCATACTTACTACGAGTGTACTCGTAGTTGGCTGCGAACGTGTTAAAAACTTATTTTTATGCGGACAAACATGGAAACATACTTAAACTTGAATGTTCTCACAACATCTAATGAAGCCGTGGGCAAGTTATCGCAACTAAATATTGTATGCGTAGTCAAGATTAGAGTTCGATAGCACACCTTTGCCGACCAAGCCTGGAAAATGGTAAGCATTTTTAATTTACCTTGGAACTAAAAACTCGTATCAGAGAAGCTTGGAATGAATTATAGACTAGTATGTCAAGCCGCATATTTGAAGTCATTTAAAATTCAGGAAGCAAAACTAAATATTAAATGATTGTAAACACAAAATATTTTCTGTATTTTCTTGTATATAATGTAAACGAGACTAATTCTATTTACTCCACATTTTGAATACTTTTAATTTTTTTTCCATTTGTAATTAATTAAACATACCAATTTATAAACTTTTTAGTTGTTGTAGAAGATAATAAGAAATAAAGTAGACTTAATAATGGTTTCACTGGTGTTTTTGTTAAATTAGAACGAAAAATAAAGGTGAGGATAGTTTTATTTTCTCCGCTGTATTATCCAAAAAGTCTGAGGGAGTCTTATCCGTAGGGATTTTTCAAACTATTACATAGACTATCAAAAATTAACCTATAGTCAGGTAAAATATAAAGCTCAAGACCTAGTGGCTGGTCTTTACTAACAAAAATTGCTTTTAGAAGGTATCAGCTTTGATTCCGTTTTAACATCATTTTGGATCTCCTTTTGCTTTTGAATACGGAAATTTTACCTTTTTTATATTGTGATCTCTGTCAAAAGATGCAACCCATTTAACGATTAAATGAAACTGATGAAAAACAGCATTAACACATTCATATAGAAAAACATAAAAGCTTCTGTTGAGGAAATTGATTTATTGTGGTAAGCCTTCTGCTATGGCGAATATTTTTACACTTTGCGTTAGAAAGATTTATGTCAATTGGATTTGTATATAAACTTTATACCAACGTATATCAAAGCTTATGTCAACACTGTTTTGGGAATATTTTCAGGATGTTCAATCAAAAGTTCCAGCTGTTATATAAGTTCAAATGTTTTTATTCTTTTTATTTTATTAACTTTAGATAGAGTCTTTGCAATATATGCTTAAATAGTAATTTATTACAATGCAACATACAAATAGACCACAATGTTTCAGATTTCAATAACTTAAAAAATTTAACCCCTCTTGCATTTATAAATAAATGATCAGTTTTACTTTTCCGGATGCAATTATTTTGGTCTATTTGTATGCTGCAATGTAACAAACTACAATCCCACATATGTAAAAAACTTTTGTTTTCAAATTTTGTTCCTAAAGTCATTATTCACATATAGTGGCAGTATAAAAATTAAAAATCAAAATTTATAAAAGTACGATGTACCGTATATATAGGGTAGATTAGGGTAATATGAACACCTTGGTAATATGAGCATACTTAAAGATTTCTTAGATGTAAGCAGTGAAGTTAAAGTTGCTATGTATTTTTTGAATCGACTTTATGTGATGATTACGGGAATCAGTACAATTAGCGTAAATCTGTATGTAGTAATTAGCGGGTAGCATTTAATTAAAAGGCAGTTATATTTTTTTGCTTTTTTAAAATAATATCATCACGCATGAATAAATGTGTGGCGCGAAATTTTGGTGCTAAAATCAAGAAATAAATTTTTTCATAAAGAAAAATATGTTAGCTAAAAATCCAATCCTTTTTGGCTTGAAAAACAATGCATAGAACTATTTAGTTTTGACTTTATTTAAAGATGCCATTTTTGTGTAATATGAGCTTGCTCAAATTATGCAATGATTTTCATTGAAATTACCCAGTTAAAAGTCCTAAAAATGCAGTGGTTTATTGGGTTTTTGAATAAAAATAAAATAAAGTAAAACTTTTTAATATTTTAACAATACTAAATATTTTTCTGTAATTTAAATTCAAAAAAGTTAAAATTTTATCGTTCAAAGGTTTGAGTTGATAAAATTGAAAAGAATAACGAATTAATTTTTTTTTTTTTTTGCGGAAAACATAAGTAGTATTGTTTCAACAAAAAGTGGCTTAAAATTTGATCTTTTAATGATAAGTTTTGTTAATAACGAATCATTATATTCCAAAAATTAGTTCTAATTGTCAGGTTGGTATTTTTTTTACATAATTAATATTTTTTCGTGAGCTAATTTAAAGTGCTCATATTACCAAGTGGTCTGGGTAATATGAGCATTTTTGTAACTTTTTTAAAACCTCTGTGTTTTTAAGAAAAAATTTCGGGAGCCCAAATATCTAAGTGGATCATGAGAAAGGATCCCTAAATATTGTTTATTCGCAAAAGTTTTGGATCCAACTTTATTATTTTTGAAATTATTTTAATTTTTGCGTACGGTGCTCATATTACCCTAACCTCCGCTATATATTTTATATACAAAATTACAAATTATTATAAAGTACGATGTACCATTTATAAATATTTTAGTTAGTTAGTTAGTGGTAAACAGCATGAATCGTATCCACAAGCTGAGACGCAACAACGCAATAACAGCCCAGTACTTATTTTAAAATAAAATGTTTTTTTCGTTTTTCGTCAACCACTCTGTTTAAGAAGAAATGAATCATTGAATTAACCGATGCCCAAAAGTCATTATTTCGCCAGGGATGAAACATTGCTTTCTAATTTTATGTTTGTGACCTCTATTTAGAGATCATGGGCCATCTAATTCAACACTTAACTTAAAGACTGTTTTGACTAACTTTAATGGGTTCAATATCTTGTATAAATGATTCAAGTCTCCTAGTTCTTTTCTCAGATTTAAAGTCGCTAAACCCATTTGAACTAGCCGCTTTTTATGTCTAAGCATTCGATTTGAGTATGGGATTTTTGTGGTCCTTTTTTAAAATCTTTCAAACACTAAAATTTCTGCTAGATTTGGGAACTTCTCTACATACAAATGCATTTTTTAGTAAGCTTAGTACTTTTGATGCTCTGTTAACACATACTTGTGTTTAATGTGTTCAGCACATATCCGGTTGTACAAAAATACCTAGATCTTTCTCTAATACACTGTTAGAGAGCTCATAAATAATTCCATTAATTTACATTGAGTATGTTTTAATAATCCCTCAAAAAATTTTGATTACCGAATCTCATCACTTTACATTTATTGCAATTAAGCTCTAAAAACTAAGTCAGGGTTAAGTTTTAAGTTCAATCGTAAAAACTTTGGATGTTAAGACTTGCCGTAGTTTATGGTAAACCATTTAAAAGGTAGAGAAAAAACCATTTTATTTCAAGTTTTTAAATATATTTTTACACGCATAATTTAATTTGGAGACTATTTATTTTACTCATTTATCATTATAATAAAAACAAAAACAGCGTTAAACAAAATAAAAACATTTTGATTTTGATTAATACTTCATTAATTAAGTCAATAAGGATCAGTAATTCTAAGTTCTACGATTTTCAATAATATAACTAATTACATTAAACATTTTTGAAAAGTTTTTCAAAAATTCGATAAACAAGAATAAAAGATTTATATTGTCATCATTCGCAGATAGTTAATTACTATCGTGGGAGTTGAATACTAAGTCTTTAATTTTTAAACTCCTTAAGGTATTTTTTTCCTAGATTCAAATATTAATGAAGCATTTAAGTTTATATATGTATATATATATATATATATATATATATATATATATATATATATATATATATATATATATATATATATATATATATATATATATATATATATATATATATATATATATATATATACGGGGCGACTGAATAAGTGCGAATTTCATAACTGCGAATCAGCATAAGTGCGACTGGCATAAGTGCGAACTGGCATAAATGAGAACTGGCACAAGCCCGAACTGGCATAAGTGCGAATCACTTGCAAAAACTGGCATAAGTGCGAACTAGCACAAGCGCGAACTGGCATAAGTGCGCCAAAAGAATTTGCAAACATTGGCATAAGTGCGAACTGGCATAAGTGCGAACTGCCATAAGTGCGAAACAATTGCAAAAACTGGCATAAGTGCGAACTGGCACAAGCGCGAACTGGCATAAGTGCGCCGAAAGAATTTGCAAACATTGGCAAAAGTGCGAACTGGCATAACTGGCATAAGATCTTTCTCTAATACACTGTTAGAGAGCTCATAAATAATTCCATTAATTTACATTGAGTATGTTTTAATAATCCCTCAAAAAATTTTGATTACCGAATCTCATCACTTTACATTTATTGCAATTAAGCTCTAAAAACTAAGTCAGGGTTAAGTTTTAAGTTCAATCGTAAAAACTTTGGATGTTAAGACTTGCCGTAGTTTATGGTAAACCATTTAAAAGGTAGAAAAAAAAGCATAATTTATTTCAATTTTTTAAATATATCTTTACACGCATAATTTAATTTGGAGACTATTTTTTTTACTCATTTAGCATTTTAATAAAAAAAACAACAGCGTTAAACAAAATAAAAACACATTGATTTTGACTAATGCTTCATTAATTAAGTCAATAAGGATCAGTATTTCTGAATTGTATATATTCAATAATATAACTAAATACATTAATTAAACATTTTTGAAAAGTTTTTCAAAAATTCAATGAAACAAGAATAAACGATTTATATCGCCAACACTTGCAGATAGTTAATTACTTTCATGAGAGTTAAAAATGGAGTCTTTAATTTTTAAACTCCTCAAGGTATTATTTTATTATTAAAATATCAACTAAGTATTTAAGTTTATATTTATATATATATATATATATATATATATATATATATATATATATATAAATGTAAATTATGTTAGTGTATTTTACAAATAGAGTGCTCAATGTTCTTAAAGAACAGAGCAATACTAAATTAGTAAAAAACTCTTATCTAACTTTTATCTTCTAAAAATATATCATACATATATGTATATATGTATGTATGTATGCATATATATATATATATATATATATATATATATATATATGTATAAATTTATATATATATATATATATATTTATATATATACAAGGCCTAATAAAACAATATATATATATATATATATATATATATATATATATATATATATATATATATATATATATATATATATATATATATATATATATATATATATATATATATATATACATACACAATGCCTAATAAAACACTTCATCCGTCAGGGTTAAGTTTGCTTTTAGATATATTAGTTATAATTAACTAAATTATAAACATGTATGTAAAACAAAAAAACATTTTTAACCTTTCATATACAATCAATAATAAATACAATTAAATTTAAAGATTTTATGTTTATTTAATATACGATAACTTAGTTATTCCTTCATACTTCAAATATCCGCCATTGAAATTCTAATAACAAACAAGAATTTAGTCAACATAATGAAATAAATTTTATACGGCTCTCTTTTACATTTATTTAATGAATTTAGTCTTTATATTTATATTTTATGAACAGAATAATAAAATTTATAAGCATATATGAGATAAAACAAACATTTATTTATTTAAACAAGTTTTTTGCCTTTTATCTAATTTGTTCAAACAGATTGTAATATTTTTTTTTGTTCTCATTGTATCTGGATGGTTGATACCTAAAATTTCAGTTTGTATTTTATCAACAGAATAATAAATTTCTAAAGCTTTGTTATATTTTCCCATATTGTCCAAACAGCTTGCGATATTCTGTTTTGTTCTCATTGTATCTGGATGGTTGATACCTAAAATTTCAGTTCGTATTTTCTCAACTAAATAATAAATTTCTAAAGCTTCGTTATATTTTCCCATATCGTACAAACAGCTTGCGATATTATTTTTTGTTCTCATTGTATCTAGATGGTTGATACCTAAAGTTTCAGTTCGTATTTTCTCAATTGAATAATAAATTTCTAAACCTTCGTTATATTTTCCCATTTCCTTCATACAGATTGCGATATTATTTTTTGTTTTCATTGTATCTGGATGGTTAATACCTAAAGTTTCAGTTTGTATTTTCTCAATTGAATAATAAATTTCTAAAGCTTCGTTATATTTTCCTATAATGTCCAAACAGCATGCGATATTATGTTTTGTTCTCATTGTATCTGGATGGTTATTACCTAAAATTTCAGTTCGTATTTTCTCAACTGAATAATAAATTTCTAAACCTTCGTTATATTTTCCCATCTCGCACAAACAGGTTGCGATATTATTTTTTGTTAACATTGTATCTGGATGGTTGATAACTAAAATTTCAGTTCGTATTTTCTCAGCAGAATGATAAATTTTTAAAGCTTCGTTATACTTTCCCATAGCTTTCAAGCAGTTTGCAATACTATGTTTTGTTCTCATTGTATCTGGATGGTTGATACCTAAAATTTCAGTTTGTATTTTCTCAACTGAATAATAAATTTCTAAACCTTCGTTATATTTTCCCATATCGTTCAAACAGGTTGCGATGCTATGTTTTGTTTTGATTGTATCTGGATGGTTACTACCTAAAACTGCCGTTCGTGATTTATCAAGAAGTTCAAAAAGTTTTGACGCTTCGATGAAATTTCCCATATTGTATAAACATCTGGCTATATTATGTTTTGTTTCCATTGTTGATGAATGGTTAATATCTAAACTTTCAGTTTGTATCTTATCAACAGAATTAAAAATTTCTAAAGCTTTGTTATATTCTCCCATTTCAAACAAACAGTCTGCGATATTATATTCTGTATTAGTCATAAGTTCATTATTTTCTCCATAAGTTTTTACGTTAAAATTTTGGATTGCTTTTAATATTTCATCAAATAAACCTTTACATACTAACAACTTTTAAATAGAAGTTGTCTTATGATGGAAGGTTTCTGACATTAACTTTTTATTAATACGAAACATATGAAGAAAATGAAAAACAAAATGATTTCCGTAATCCACGTGATCATTTATTTCGTTTAACTCAAATTTAAAACAATTTTCGATTAATTCAAGGTAGGTATTTGTACTTAAATTTCTACTTTGAAAACATCTACACGACAATTGCGTCAGTTCGTGCATTGAATATTTGTCATTATAATCACAGTTTAGTAAAGAATAACTAATTAGTAATCCGATTGTTTCATCAATTAAATGTTCTTCTCTTATTTTCATTTGATTTGAGATTTGGATTATAAATTTTTTATTGATATTTTGTCCGTCGCAATGAGATAAACAGTTTAGTATTTTATATGGAATAATTTTAGTTTTTTCTAATTTTATTAAAACTAAATTGATTGTTTTTATTGCAGACTTCGATTTTTCTTCGGTTGGAAAGATATCAGTGTTTAATATTTCTATAGGATAGCTTCTATATCGATCTATATACTTTTCTATCGAAATTTTATGTATATTTATATACTTTATTGCCTGTGTTATTGCAAACGGATGATAACCAAGTTCTTTAATTAAGTTTTTTATGTTTTTATCGGAGTATTCTTTAATATTATTTTTTACGTAAGCAAATGCCTCTTCAGAAGAAAAAACATCAATAAACACTTTATTTACTTTGTTTGACCACGTTCTCCATTGAGAGGTAATTAATGTAAATGAATTTGGTTTCGTTGAAATGTACATTTCCAAACTTTTAACACTTTCATCGTCGACATTGTCAAAAATATACAAAGTTTTTTCATTTTTATAATAGTTGTGAATTTTTTCAACAATAACCTCAATATTAAAGTAATCCCCTTTCGAATCATGAATGATAAGATTTATTATATGACAGTGGTTTTTAACTGAAGTCTGTAACTTTCCGAATGCGGCATCTATCCAAACAATGTTTTTGTAGAAGGTATGGTATATTTCACGATATCTTCTGGCAATCTGTGTTTTCCCAACATCCGACATTCCATATAATACTAAAGTCGACTTTTTTGTATCATGTAAAAAATAGCGATGAACTTCACTAAGTAATTTTTCACGTTTAACATCTAAGAACAAACGTTCATTTTCTTATTTGAAAACTTATTTTATTATCTCAATCAAATTATTCATTGATCTATTTAAATGTTTTAACTAAAGGTTTTGAAAATGCAACGATTTTTGTTTTATTTAAGAAAATCTTATAAAATTTATTTTATTATCTCTTATATTTTAGAATATTTGAAAACGAAATTTTAAAAAAGTTATAAAATCAAATTAGTTATTTAAAATAGGTTTTACCATAAATTTTATTAGAATACTAAAACAATTTTATAAATGTTGAAAAACATTATATAAATTAATTTAATATTACGTATTTAAAAAACATAGTTCTCAGTAAAACATAAATTAATTATTGTTACTCAAGAGAATACTTATGTTAGTTTAATTTAATTTTTGTTTTTGAGCTTAAATTTCTGTTTAACAAATAGCTTTTTTTTTTTAACAAAATTTAATTTTTTTTTTTAAATTTTTATATTTGTTAAACACCCACTATATATTACAAGTAAGGTAAATAAAAAGTTTCAAAAAAAATCTCTAGGATCTAGGAATTTTATTTTCAAGAACATCCTTAAAGATTGTTCTTTGTTCTTTTGAGTTCCAGAACTCAACTGCACATTTTAAGATTTTAAGATCCGTTTCAGGAATTATATTTTTTAAACCAGTAATTTTTATTTTTTCTTTGTGTTGCATTAGTTTCTCTATATTTAGTTTATGACTATTGCACAGAGCCTTGACGCTATCTACAAAAGGTCGTGGACCTGATTCGTTGTTCAACTGCGACTTAAGAATATCAAATGTCGTTTTATTTTTCAACAGGCGAATAAATAAGTTTATCTTATTTTGTTGCGTAATTATAGATATATCTTCAATACAAAATAGGGGATGTATATAATTTTTACTATGTTTTGAAAATTGTTATTTTTTAGTTTGCGAAATATATTGTTTCTTGATAAAACAAAGCAAATAAAAGCGTATCTAAAAACTTATCGATATTTATGAATTATTAAAAAAATATTCTAATATTGGAATCATATTTAAGTATAAATTAAACATTTTAAAAATGAAAAAATATATATATATATATACAGGGGCGGATCCAGGATTTTTATTGACTGTAACAAAAATGCTTAAAACTATTTTTTTTTTATCTTAAAAAAAGTCCTCGCTTCTCTTATTTGCCGACAGTACTAAAAGTTCAAGTTGTGCCGACTGTACTATATGTGCCTACTATACAATATGATCTACATTTGCCGATTTGCAGGTCTAAAAGAGGTAAATTTGCAAACATAATGAACTAAAATTCATTGATAGGTAGTGAGGGAGGGTATCACACACCATTCGCTTCAACCTTAGGTGTACAGTTGTTTATAGTAATATACAAGGTCCCAATCCACTGTTTTCTTCCTCTGTCCGTTTAAAGCGGAAAAACGTTACTTGATTTACGCAACGTTAAAACCATCTAGTTAAACTGTATACTTTTTAACAAAATGATAGTTTACTTGTACAAGTACACTATACCCAGCGAACATTGACAGAAGGGTATGGTTTTTAAAAGGGTTTACAGGAACGGAATTTAGAAGGATTTGTGTTCTGATTTCCTGAAGGGTCATGTACGGTTCTTACAATATAACGTATAAATTATAATAAGTTTTTACAATATAACGTATAAATTATGAAAAGTTCTTACAATATAACGTATAAATTATAGTTATAATTGTTTTCTCTTTTCATGTTTTTCATGAAACTCTATATAAAAGTTGTTATAACTATTTTTATTTTTTATATATAAATTTTTCTCTTTTTTTTTCTTCAGCAAAAAGTTGAAAATTTTACAAAGTTTTACATGCAATTACACCATAAAACTTTAAAAATAACTACTAAGATTTCGTTAACATTTACGTTTTTGAAAAGTAACGCTACAAGGAATTGCATACAGTTATTGGCATGACTCAATTATTGGCACTTTTCATTTTTTTCAAAAAATTATATAGCTATTTCTAGTTGAAAAATAAAAAATTATTACCGTATAAATAGAGTAACCTATCGTCTACTGTTTAAGCAAAAAATTTTTGGTGCCTGTCAATTTTTTTATAAAAATTTTTATTTAGGTGAGAAAAAAACAATAATTTGCCGAAAACGTTAACCTCGATACGGTTTTCGTTTTTGAAGAAGATGAGAACATAATTTTGATTCCATAATTTATTATTTATAATCGGAAGTTCAAAATTGCATCAAAGGTAATATGAAATGTTATTTAAAAGTTAACACAGTAGTTTTTATTTTACAATAAAAATTTCCTGAGTTATTCTTTTTTTAAATTTGGGTGTAAATAATTGTGACAACAACTCAAACATTGGCATGGTAAATATTTTTAATTGGATATCTTTATAACTTTTAAAATATGCTTTTTTTCTAGCTTTTGCTTTCAATATTAATTATATTTAAGTTATTACTAAATAATGCAAAAATCAAAGAATTCTATTAACAACAGAAAAGTTAAGATAAAGCAGTATGACAGTAGAGGCATGGAGCGAGCGATTGACTTAAAAAATTGGAGATGTCTATCAAATCAGCTGCAAAAAAATGAAATGTTCCTCGCAGTACTCTACAAACAAAACTATTTGGTTTAAGCAGTCTAGTGTGTAGGCCTGGACCAGCACATACTTTGCCACTATTTATAGAAAATGCATGTGAGAAGTAGCTTATTGAAATGTCAAGAAGAGGATTTCCTCTAAAAATAAATGACTTACAACTAATAATTTCAGAAATATTACATAAAAGCTCACACCCTGCTGTATTTAAAAATGGAATTCTTTCTAGAACTTGGGCATACAGATATCTAAAAAGACACCCTAACTTGAAGTCTGAAACATCAGAGCATCACTCTTTAGGTCGGTCCAGTGTCACCAGGGAAAACTTTTCTTTATTATTTAAAAGAGTTATTTAAATGTTGGTAGAGGAAAAAATACTAAAAGTTTCATTTCCAATAAACCTATAAGTAAAAGAAAGAAACGTCTAGTGTATGCTCCATCTACACAAGAGTATAGAAAAACACTAATAAATAAAGTCAATAGATCAATAGAAGATGAAAATTGGGTTTGTAATTTTGGCAAGGCAAATTATGATAAAGAAATAAGATCAAAGTTGCGGGTGAACTGTGATACATGTAACTGACAAACATAAAAAACTTATTAAATGAAAGAACTTTCCTTTTGTTTGCCAAGAATTCACTTAAATAAATAACTTTATTTTTTTAAATTCTCTTTAATTTTGTGGTTTTAATTGATAAAACACTTTTATTATATATATATGTATTTAATATACGATATACTTATTAGTTCTTGTACAAACAAAAACAAAAATTTAAAACGAAAAAAAATAATCGATGTTTATGTTCTCTAGATCTGGATTCAAATTGATGCCAATAATTGAGTCGCGCGTGCCAATAATTGAGTCGAAGTGCCAATAACTTGGAACAACGAATCAACTTACTTATAATGAGAGTATATACTAAATTTTTTGCGCAAATAAAAAATTAAATGTGTCAGGTCATTTACAAGGTATTTATCTAATATTGTGCCAAATTTGAAAAAGTTTTATTCACTGGTACGATTTTTGTACAGAAATTAGTATCAAAAATAGCATTAAGGTGCCAATAACTGTGACACTACCATGTAATATTATAAAGATGACGTGTGGGTTTTCATTATTGTCTTACTTCCTTGTGGCATAAACTCTTAGAATTATGAATGGTTTTTGAAGACCATTGAACATTTTTCTTTAAAACCAAAAGTGCAATTTAGTAGTATTTTATTCCTATATAAAGGAGATTACAGAGTATGGATTTTTTCTATTTTCTTTTACATTTTGTAGCAGAGTAACTTACTGTGTAATTACTGCACTGTGTTACTGAGTAAGATGTTATATGTTATTGTTGCATTTGATGAAAAAAAAGATACAGATTACCTACCACTATGAGTAAAAATGTGTTATCAATAACTTCCTCTAAAAAACTACAGATTTTTATTGGCCTTACTGGACAACTATGAAAAAAACAGACTTAGCTAAATCAATATGTCAAGAACATGAGGTTGGATGGCTTAGGTTTTCAGGAAGAATTTTGTCAACTGTAGATAGTTTATACAATATTCTCAAAGAAAGTAAAGATAATAGTTTTGATAATTTTTTATAAATTTGTTTAAGCATTTAATCATAATTATTGATATCATCATAATTTGAAAATGAAATTTTCAAATTATGATGATATATATATATATATATATATATATATATATATATATATATATATATATATATATATATATATATATATATATATATATATATATATAAGTAGAAAATCAAGTAACAAAAATTTTTTCCATATAACACTGTATTTCATCAACAAAGATTATCAGAAATAAATGATCAAATTAGTAAAACTTTAATTTATACCAAAAACTAAATTACAGGAAGGTGCAATTTATTTATAAAATTAAATTACAGGAAGTTGCTTATATATATATATATATATATATATATATATATATATATATATATATATATATATATATATATATATATATATGTATATATATATATATATATATATATATATATATATATATATATATATATAATATATATATATATATATATATATATATATATATATATATACATATATATATAATATATATATATATATATATATATATATATATATATATATATATATATATATATATATATAAATATGGGTGATCTCTAGAAAGATAGCAACGTTCTGTCACCACTAATTTTTTCTTTCAAGTTAGTACTATTTTTATTTTTAACGGGTACAAGTAATAAATTTACAGCTCATACAATGTTAAACTAATCTAACCCAATTCAAAATAGTATTTTCAGTGAATAAATTATGTTCCACTTACTGTGACGAGTCACGTCCGTGGAATGTCACTACTCAGACCTTTTGCTAATCCCAAGAGTTTAATCCTTGATAGAAGTACTTTACTTTTTTTAATGCATAATAAATAATTAAAAATACATAAAAATTAGAATTGTCTTATTATTTTCCTCAAAACAAATTTTCAAAGTAACTTTTATGTGATTGAAGCTCGTGTCACCAGCTCAAGTGTCACGTCTGTAGATAGATTTGTTAACATCAAAAAAAAGCTGGAGGATGAAGCAGAAGTGCTATCTGTTACTTTTTTTTATAAGCATTAATTTTAATTACTAGCTATTACCTGGAAATGTTTACTCCAAGAGAACAAAGCCCTAGCCTCAAAACCCCTTTTAGGCTTTTTCCTTTAATCTGTCGCGTCTGTGGATGTCACATCTGTGGAATACAGGAAACAACAGACGTGACACCAGTGGATCGGATTTGACAACAAATAACAATTTTACTTGTATATGGATTTTTTAATGTCTATTTATACTATTTTTAATATTTTAAAACTTTGCTCATTTAGCCAATTAATTATTAGAGAAAAGATAAATGTTTCTAGCCTTATAGATTACAAAGGTAGAAAAAATAGAAAAAACTAGAGAATTGAAAAAACTAAGTATGAGAAATCCGAGGGAGAAGATGAAAGCTGAAAACCCAGAAAAGTATGAAGAAAAAAAACAAAAAGACAGAGAAAGAAAAAAAGCAACACAGAAGAAAATTCATGAAATTTCTGAAAGGGATAAAAGATCAGTAAGAAAAGGTTGGAAGGAAAGGACCAAAAGAAGTCGAGAAGTGAAAAAGAAAAGACAACAACTAATTGAATATTTGTCAACACCAACTAAAAGTCCAATTGTAAATATTTCTATCGACAATAAACTAGACTTCAATGTACTTCCTGGTCCCAGTCAAGAATCTAGTTCCAAAAATAGCAGCGGGCTAAAAATTCGTAGAAAGTATAAAGATGGGTTAAAGAAAAAAATCCAAAAATTAGAAGAAAAAAACAAATTGTTAAAGCAAAGATGTGATAAATACAAACAAAAATTCTACAGACTGCTGTCTCCAAAAGATAATACTCCTCGAAAGGTAGTTAAAAAAATCACTAGTGGTACAAAATGCTCAAAGGAAGTAAAGAAAAGCTTTCTTTTTAGCGAAGTGTTAAAGACACAAATAAAATCAAATTTTTTTACTAAGAGATGTCTTAACAAAAAAACGGTTTTTGCAAGGGTGTTAAGCGGAAAGAAAATAAAGAAGTACAAACTTGAAAGAAGCCTTAACAATCTTACTTTTAGATATATCTTACCACGCAATCCATACCATTCACATCAACTCTCAAATATACTAAAAAAACAAAAACTTAAGATGGAAGTACAAAACTTTTTAGAAAAAGATAGTTTTAGTAGGTTTACTGCTGGGAAAAAAGAAACAATAAATAGAAACAAACTGAAAAAACAGAAAAGTCTATTAAATGATACTATGTTAAACTTAAAAAAATTTTAAACAACAAACAAGTTCAATTCAACATCTTATAGCACATTTTGTAAATTGAGACCCTTTTGGGTAGTTCAACCAGACTTCCGTAAACGAGATACTTGTCTTTGTATTGACCATGAGAATTTTGCTTTGGTTCTACATTTTGTTTTTACATTTTATTAATAACATGTTGGAAAAGTTTATGAGCCATGTATGCAATATAAAACACCAGTACAAAGCTACATCAGAAAAAAAATAACGTGGGGTCTTGGGATATTTTCATTCACTATTACAGTATTTCTGAAAACAAAATAAAAGACGAATCTTACTGTACATTTTCAGATAACAGGCAACATGACTTTGTTGGGATCTGTGCACATTTAAAGCCTGTTATTAATGACTTGAGAGATAAGCTGCCTATCATTGAAACAGTTCAATTTTTTATAGTACTTCTCAACAGTACCAAAACAAGTCCATGTTCTATTTGCTAGGTACTTTTTTTCTAAAAGAGTTTGGAGCTAAAACAATGAGATGGCATATCACAGAAAAGAAGCACGCAAAAGGTGCCCCTGATGGAATAGGGGGATGTAGCAAAAGAACGACAGACAGAATAATAGGACAAGGGAAAGATATTCCTTATAATAATTGTTTGGTTGAAGAAATAAAAGAAAAGTGTCCAATATAACGATCTTTACTATTAAAAAAAGCAGATTTCAATCAAAATGAGAAATGTGTACCCAAAAACAAAACAACTTTCAAGGGGACTTTACAAGTTCGTGAGGTGTTTTAGAGTTCCACTAAAAACAAACGTTGTATATGAGAAGGCTGACATGCACTGAATGTGACAATGGTACAAAATGCAATCACTATAGTATTCGAGAAGTACTAATCCCTACTGAATCTTTGACAGATCTTCATCCTCGTATCCTTTTAATGTATAAATTTAAATTAACTCATATTGAATATTGCAAACTTTTGCATTGCTTAAATGTTCTAGATACTTAGCCATCAAGTATGTTAGAACATTAATATTTAGTTTTTCAGCGAGCCTTGTTGTTTCATAAATAACTGAAATAAGTTCTGCTTAAAAAACCTTATTCAACTGTTATTTAATTTTGTAATTTTTTTTTATAAATAATTTTATTTGCTTCTGTTTTAAGAATTTCCTTAACATACTTTACCAGGTCAACGATCCTTGAAATGGAAGAAAGCACTTGCTGAAGGAACAATATCCAAAGGTTTGGCACAAGAAAACCAAGGCCCAAGTAAATGTATAAAGAAAAAGACAAGACTAAGTTATCACAGTGTTTACGGCAATAGTGAGGAGGACAGCCTGTCTATTAAAATGAATGACTTTGTGATTGTGAAGTTTCGAACTTCCAAAAACATTGTCAAATACTATGTTGGGTTAATTCAAGCCTTAGTTGCAGATGGAAATGAGTTTGTCATAAATTTTTTGAGAAGATCTGGCCAAGAACATTTAACGTTTCTTTAGAAAGATGACATCTCTGTCATCGATAAAGGCAATGTAGTGTTTATATTGTGCCAGCCAAACCTCAACAACAGGGGGCAATACAGTTTTCCACAAGATTTACCATTCAAAAACATTTGCTAATTTACGTATTAATAACACTTGTAAAATTTAAAAAACTTGTACCATATACTATTTTATGTTAGCTAATAAAAACTATTGATTACAGATGATTATTATTTTTGAAAATTACTTGAACAACACTTATAGCTGTTACAGCATAAATGATATTACTCTTAACGTCACGTCTGTGGTAAAGTTGTCACGTCTGTGGATTACACTATAAGTTTTTAATTTTTTTTTAGTAATCTGACATTTAACGAGTTGTGAGGATACTTTCAAATGATTAAATATACTCAAAGCTATAGCCACAAAAAATTTGGTTTTAAATATTTAATATTTAATTTTTATAAAATAAACTATTGAAAATGTTACTTTTCTGGAGAATCACCCATATATATATATATATATATATATATATATATATATATATATATATATATATATATATATATATATATATATATATATATATATATATATATATATATATATATATATATATATATATATATATATATATATATATATATATATATATATATATATATATGGGTGATTCTCCTGATATATTTTCTGGAGAATCACCCATATATATATATATATATATATATATATATATATATATATATATATATATATATATATATATATATATATATATATATATATATATATTATATATATATATATATATATATATATTTATATTTATATGTATATATATATATATATATATATATATATATATATATATATATATATATATATATATATATATATATATATATATATAAATATATATATATATATATATAAATATATATATATACATACAGTATTGGACAATGCATTTGCAACCAACATCGAACAATGCTAAAAAGTGTTCCTAATTTTACATGTCTTAAAAATGAAACGAACTATGCTACCCCAGCAAACAGTTCAGGAGCCTGGAGTCATAGCATACCATGACATGAGCAATCAGCTGACAGGTAACAGCACACAGGCAGGATTTCGTTGACAAGTGCCATTTTGCAGCGGACAAAATAAGTGCAACTTTTATGGTTTGTTTCATTTTCTTAAATCTGGTCCGTGTTAACGTCACGGAAGTTTTTTAATAATTAAAGGAAGTATTCAGAAGTTTCCAGAAGCATGCAGAAGCTTCCAGAAGTTTCCAGAAATAGCATCTGGATGCATCCAGTAGCATCCAGAAGTATCCAGAAACAATCAGAAGCATCCAGACGCATCCAGAAGCTTCCAGAAGCATCAAAAAGAAGCATCTAGAATCTTCCAGAACAGGTTCACACAGGTTCATTTTACTATATAAGAGACATATAAATCGACATGTAATTCAGTCAGTATATGGAAGTCAATCAGTCAGTATTATCAAGACAGTTTATCGAAGTGAGTTTTATCAAAGTGTTTTATCGAAGAACATCAATACAAGAAGTGAAATACAACAAGTGCTTCATTACATCAATACAGTCCACATCCAACCAAGACGTTGTGTTCCACAGAGCATTATTGTATTATCACAATGTAAAAGTAACACGGTAAGCCTCGAGAAGCATGATTATTTATTTTTATTATTTTTATGACTTCAAGTGCAAAAACGGCTTCTGACAGTCTTGGATTGGAACTAAAAAAGAAAATTATTGGTGATTACGTAAGTGGAATGTCACAAATAGTAATTGTGATAAATATCGCGTTAAAAAATGGACCCTATTAAGACTATGTTCCAAATATCGTTCTACGGGGAAGTTGGCAGCAGATAACAAAGGTGAAAGACCGCGTTCAACCACCTCAAGAGGAAACTCTATGATCGTCAGATCCGTCAAGAAGGATTCCTGGACATCATCAGTCGAGATACAAAAGCAAATAGAGCTGCCTGTATCGGACCGAACAATCAGACGACGTGGTGTTGAAGCCGGATTGTTTTCTCGACGTCCTGCAAAGAAACCGCTGATTTCACTAAAAAACCAAAAGAAAAGACTCCTGTTTGCTACATCTCATATTAACTGGAATGTGCAGAAATGGCGAACTGTCTTGTTCAGTGATGAATCGAAGTTCAACATCATTGGGAGCGATGGCATTTACCGTGTACGTCGACCGGCCGGAAATAGACGCAGAATTAATTGTGAAGGTGTTTGTAATAAGGATCAACTGTTTGAACAAATCCAAAAGGCCTGAGCAGCGATTTCACAAAGTTTCATTGATCACCTGATCGAATCTATGCCTCAAAGATGCAAGGCTGTCATCGACAACAAAGGATTCGCCACGAAATATTGATAGCGAAATACAGCTTCGTCAACAGTTTGTCGAGTTGCACTTGTTTTGTTCAGAAGGAAATCAACTTTTTTTAATACTTTTGATTAATTTATAAATTTTTGTGTACAAATAATGAACTTTGTGATGAATAAAACTTGAAGAACTTTGTCTCTAAACAGTTACATAGTTATTTCTCTAAATTGAAAAAGTGCAGCACTTTTATATAAAGAAACTAAATTAGCATTATTTGGTTGCACTCGTTTTGTCTCTCTCTCTCTCTCTCTCTCTCTCTCTCTCTCTCTCTCTCTCTCTCTCTCTCTCTCTCTCTCTCTCTCTCTCTCTATAAAGTTTATACAATATATATATAAAGTTGTATTCAATATATATATATATATATATATATATATATATATATATATATAATATATATATATATATATTTATATATATATATACATATATATGAAGTTTATACAATATATATATAATGTTATATTCAATATATATATATATATAGTTATTTACAGCATATATATATATATATATATATATATAAAAAGTTTTATACAATATATATATATTAAGTTATATACAGTATATATATATATATATATAAAGTTATAAACAGTATATATATATATATATATATATATATATATAAAGTTATATACAATATATATATATAAAGTTATATACAATATATATATATAAAGTTATATACAATATATATAGAGACAGTTATATACAATATGTATAAAGAGTTGTATACAATATATATCAAATTATATTCAATATAAATATAAAATTATTTTTATATAATAGTTTTATATAATTTATTTATCAGTAAAGGAATGTTTTCAATTCATTATATGAATCACAAGCATGTGCTTATTTACTACAAGTACATTTTAAAACGTTGAAATAAATGTCGATAATAAAATTAAAGATTATAATTTTCTACCTTTGATGGTAAAAATTACATTTTTAATCTGAAGAGTTTTAGGAGAAATGGTTTGAGTTTTATAACATATTAAAAATAATGCATGTGTTACCAATAAAATTAAAGACTAACAGTTTACTTTAATTTTTTTACACGTTTTAACAACAGTGGAGAAGCTCCCAATTCGCGAGATAACCGTGAAAGCATTCGTTACAGGATTAAAGAATCATTTAAATGTAAAGACATGGTAATTTTAATTATTTTGTTTGAAATAAACCAATCAAGTTATTATTAAATTCGCTTTTTCTGTAAATTTTAAACATTTAAACGTAGTTTTGCAAGATTTGCAATAGGTAAACCTCGTGGGACCAATACGGGATACCCGGCGGGCATACCCATATAGGCCCCAGAGGAAAACCGCGGCCAAAATCCGGCGGGTTTCAGATGGGTTTTCCATATGGGTCCCAATTGCCAACCCAAATGGGCCCCTTACGGTTTTAAAGTACGGGATTTGACTGGGACCCTTACAGGATACCCGGCGGGCATACCGATATAGACCCCATATGGAAATAATGGGATACCGTTGCTTTTCACATACAGGACCCAGTTAACGACCTGTATAGGCCCATTACGGTACCCGTATGTTAATGTTGGCTGGAATATCTTCATCTATTAGGCTGGCGCAGATGAATTTTTAATACATTGTTTCCAATTTAGGATGTTTAATGCTGAATCTTCTTGACTCAATGCATGGGTTTTGCATGTGTTTCTGTTTTTATGAATAGACATCTCATTCTATTATATCCTAATGAGAGTAAACTCAGTTTTATGGTTCTGAGGCCAGCTTGTAGTCAGGTTTAACGAACACTGAGGTAGCTCTCAGAGAGGGTGATTCCATCAACAGCTGAAAAATATCAAAGTATTACCAGTGCCAAGTTGCGTATAGATGGTGTCGCTGTTTGTATTTTTGGTGTGCATTGCCGAGACCACATGTGGAGCCCTTTGTTACCGCTTAGGGTTTATTTATTGTAATGAAGCAATTGCTTGGGCTATTAAACGGTGTTCTGAGTACTATCTATGCTTTGAGTCAAGTTCTTTAACAAATTTAAATATGAATAATGAACTAAAAACTATAAAATATAAAAAACCATCATCATCACTAGGTTCTCTAAACCTGTCATTCACTAATATTCGTGGTCTTCTAAGTAACTTTTCTTCTGATGAGTCTTATCTCTTGCAAAGTTCACAAGACCTACTTGCTCTTTGTGAGACTAATTTGAGTACAGGTGTCTCATCTTGTAATCATAGTGTTGATGTTTATGTTCCTTTAATTCGTAAAGACTCCAATAGTCACATGCTTGGCCTGGTCATTTACATTCTTAAGAATTCACCAATTTGTCATGAAATTAGGTTTGAACCCACCGACTAATCTTTCATATGCTTTCGTTTAGCACCACTTCACTCTATCGCTTTTCTCTTTGCTCTATATCGCACTCCTTCATCTGAAGACTGCACTTTTTTTGATGTTATTTCTGATCGTATTGACCAAACCCTCTTTCTTTATTATTCAGCCTATATTGTTGTTTTTGGTGACTAAAATGCTCACCACTCTGAATGGCTTGGCCCTAGTGTCAGTGATTCGGCAGGCATTAAAGCCCACAACTTTTGCCTTTCTCAATCCCTAATTTTTTTCAGTCAATCGTTATCGCAATAATTTAGATCTTCCTAAATTTATGAACGGTGATGTACTCGATGAGTCATCCACCCTTCATCTTCTAGGATTAACTCTTAGTTCCGATCTCTCTTTCAAACCATATATCAAATCAGTTGCAAAATTAGCATCTGCTAAGGTTGCATCTCTTTATCGAGCTCGACACTTTCTTACCTCGGATTTTATTCTTTATCTCTATAAATCTGTAACCCAGCCTTGTATGGAATACTGTTGCCATATATAGGGCGGATCTTCTAATGATGCCCTATCTCTTGTAGACAATGTGAAAAAACGTATTGTAAACAAAGTTGGACCTGCTCTTACAACCAACCTCAAACCATTATCACATTGTCGTTATGTTGCTTCTCTTTCTCTTTTCTACAAATACTATAATGGGAACTGCTCTAAAGAGCTAACGTCTCTTGTGTTATCTGCTAAAATTAATTCTCGTGTTACTCGTTATTCAATTAAGTCTTATCCTTTTTCTTTGACTTCTCCTTAAACTCTTACTTGTCTTGTTTTTTTCCTCTAACATCAGTTTTTTGAAATTCTCTTCCTTTATTTTGCTTTCCTGATTCATATAATTTGCGATCCTTTAAGTGGTCCGTCAATCATTATCTTGCTCTACATTTTTCATCTTTTTTCTTCCAGTAACTTCCAACTTTAATTAGTGGTTGCTTGCAGCCTTGTTGGAAGCGAAGATGTTTAAAAAGATAAAAATACATGTTTAAACTAATATATCGATTGAGGATATGAGTTTGGTCAGGGTTTTAGTAATGATTAAAAGTTATAAAAGACAATTGTCTTTTATGAATTTTAATCATGATTAAAACCCTGACCGAACCCTTTTCCTCAGTCGATATATTTTTATTTAGTTCTTAGTATTCCTATTACCAAATATTACACAAAACATTTTCCATAATATTATGTATATAAGTAAATCAACAAAATAATTGTAGTTGTTAAAATGTTTTGGTTTGCAAAAAAGTTGAAGTTGATATTTGATAATGAAAACGACAAATTTATTCAAAATTTGTTTAAAACTCAATTTTTTTATTTAGTTAAATTTGTTTTAAAACACATTATGTTTTATTTAATGGTTTGCTTGATATAATATCTGAAAATTAAAAGAGACACTGTCACAATTTATACGAATTTAACAAAACATTTTATAAATATTTTCATATTTTTATTAATAGACTTCAATGCAATAAACTTTTTCAAATTAAATAAAAAGTAGAACTAAAGTAACGAAACTTTTTCAATAAAAAATTTTTTGCTTTAAATAAATAAGAAATGCTTTTTAAATCCAAAAACAGCAAATATCAGGCATATTACAATTAATAAATATCAGCAAATAACAAAAACATAACTGTCAATACATTAATGTCAACCTAACAAGACAAGCTCAATATGGTCGTTCTTTGTTTGATTTTGATGTATAAAGTTTTCAGTGGTTTTATATAAATTAATATAAGAAAGTATATTGTGATAATAACACTCAATTTTAATTAAGTAATGCAGTAAAGCATAAAAGTATTGAATATTGAAGTCAAACAAACTTTATCTTTAATCAAATTAAAGAAAAGCCATTGAACAGTATTGTCAAAAGGACTTTTTAATCCACCTATTTTAAATGATTTTGGATATTGAATTAAGTTTAAATAAAAAAAACATTATAATGGTCAAAATATCATATTTGTTCAGCAAATCATAATTTCAAAATACATGTTAATGTATTTCAAAATACATGTTAATGTATTTCAAAATACATGTTAATGTATTTCAAAATACATGTTAATGTATTTAAAAATACATGTTAATGTATTTCAAAATACATGTTAATGTATTTCAAAATACATGTTAATTTATTTCAAAATACATGTTAATGTATTTAAAAATACATGTTAATGTATTTCAAAATACATATTAATGTATTTCAAAATACATGTTAATTTATTTCAAAATACATGTTAATGTATTTCAAAATACATGTTAATGTATTTCAAAATACATGTTAATGTATTTCAAAATACATGTTAATGTATTTTAAAATACATGTTAATGTATTTCAAAATACATGTTAAAAGAATTCTTTGGTTTCAAAGAACATTTAAAAAATATGTTTAAGGATACTTTTCTTAAATTTCTAAATTCTGTTTCAAGTAGTTCTGTAATTTTCCTTACATAAAAAGTTTGAGACGAAAGTTTTTCTGTTAACAGAGTTTTAATCAGCTAGACTTTTTTTTACATGTATAATTTGTGAAATGCCTTGTGACATGTGTTGATATTTTATGCCTATTTTCTGATTTTTTTCATGCATAATGCTGTATCGCAAAAATCCAAAACAAACTTTCTTTGCTTATTTTTTAGATCTCTGATGAAGCTTTTTGATCATTTGTAAACATAAAATATATGCCCACACTTTTTAGTGTGTTTAATAAAACTACCAGTCTTCTTAAGTTTCAGATAGTAGTAGTTTCAGGAAGAACATTGTAAGCATTATTAGAAAAAAATAGTTTCTCTTTTGAGTCCATTATTTTGAATGCTTTTGATAACGTGGACAAAAATCAAACAACATAAGAGTTCCATCTGTAGTTAATCAAGGTTTTTCATTAAGTGTTACAACTAGATTTTTATCACATTTAATTACCTTTGCTTTGCTATTTGACCCTCTTACTGATTCTAAAGTTAAATGAATTTGATCACATAAAAATTAGGAACTTTGCTGTTTACAGGTTTGCGCAACATTTTTAAAAGAAATTTAAAACCATCAAAGTTATAACTTGTCTTACAAGTTATCATAACATCTTAAACGCTTTTTGAAAGAGAATTTATATCATTGGTTTTCCAAAAACAGTAACTTCCTGATACAATAACATTTTTGTAACATACGCCCTCTCACAGAGAATAATACTTCCTAGCAGAAATTTTCAAATCAAAAAAAAAAAAGAAAGTTCCTTGCATTTTCAGAAAAATCCATCTTAGAGAAAAATTGTGCAAAATTTTATTTTAGTTTAACCTATTCGAAGTTTTGATGTCAATCAGATCATATAATAAAGTGCTGCTAGACGTTTTAAAACTCGCATTAGGTGGACATTATGACCAACGAGTTTTCTTCTCTTTGTCTCTGGGAAAACCAATTACCGCATGCTTCCTCAATTACTGCATGCTTTCTTCATGAACAGACGTATTTTTGCAGCGTAAAAATTTAAAGAAAAAACCGCATAATTTTTAAATCTTTAGTATATATATTTTTTTTTTTGAGAAATAAATAAATTTTTTATATAATATGGCTGTTACATTATAAAAAATAGCAAAATTGTTCGAGAGCTATAAAAAAGAATTTTAATTGATGTTAAAACAGCAGGAAAAAGTTTTTATCGATATTATTAGTGGAAACTTAAAAATATTTAAATATTTACACATTAGAAAAAATAAAAAAAAGACATAAAAGATTTGAAACATAGCCTAAATTTTCATGAAGAACTAACGATGCAAAAGTTAAGAAATCAAATGTTTTCAGTCAGAAAGACAAATCAGAAATTACACACATGCAAAAAAAGAAGTGCCAGATGGAAGATCGATCGAGACGTAAGAATTTAAGAATAGATGGAATTAATGAAAATGAAGGTGAAAGCTGGGAGGAAACCGAACTGAAGGTAAAAAAAGTTTTTGAAGAATTGTTATCTGTTAAAAATGTCCAAATTGAATGGGCCCATAGAACTGGAAAGAAAGAATCAAATAAGCCGAGAACAAAAGTGATAAAACTTTTAGATTTTAAAGATAAAGTGGTAATTTTGAGCTAGTCAAGCTATCTAATCAAAAGAGAAAAACATTTATATAAACGAGGATTTCTGTTTTGAAATAACACAAATCGGGTAAAGTTTGAGGGATAAAATGTTTGAGGGAGAAAATCAAACTAGCGGCTGGTAAGTTTGCTTACATTTTTTATAATAAATTGATAATTGGCGATTGGGTTGCAAAGAAAGCAAAAGTTCTTCATATTTGTCATCAATTAACGAAATTTTATTTTTACTATTACTAAATTTAAATCAAACTGTTTTTAAAATGGAGGAAAATTTCATAATTAAATTTTCGGATAAAAATGACATTCTCGGTTATAATGATATCGACGCAAATTATTTTAATCACAAAATGTTAGAAGTTGTAATTGCTACATATTAAGTAAGGGGTCTTCCATAAAGTACGTACGCCGAAAACTTTGAAATTTGACTACCCCCTTCCCTCCTTTTGCTATGTGTGCTTTTAAGTCTTCACCCCCCTTAAAAATTACGTATGTATTTTAAATACCCCTCCCCCCCAAACATTTTTTTTCCTAAATATAAGTTTATTGAAGAAAAAAATAGGTGGAAGAGGTACCTACTCGTATAAAGATCCTTTATTCGACTTTAATATGTTTGCAGCACAGGATCCCAATTTAAAAAACATCTGTATAAACATCTATATAAAAATCTGTAAAAGCTTCTATATAAACATGTATTAATTCTAATAAAATTGATACGATATTGATGTGTGTGCGTGACTGAGAGGTTAATGTTGTGGACATGAATAGTGGAGACCGGAAATCAATTACCGGGTAGGCTATATTGTACTATCTTTTGTTTCAATGACGGATCAAATAAAAATAAACTATAATTAAGGCAAACGCTTTTTTTTTTGGCACGCCTCTTTAGGAGTCTGTAAAAAACGAGTCTTAAGCAAGATCAATTATATTGAAAACATAGCCTAAAACCAATACCGAGGGTAGGCTGCCCATTCCCCTTAATTGGAGGAGGAGGGAATGAGGAAAAGAGAAGCATCAAATTTTGTGGCCCTTTTGCTAATTTAAGGAGCTTTTTATTTTAGCAAAACCTAGCGGTAAAATGTGAAAAACTTTGAGAGCCTAATGACAAGTTTTATTTGGAAGGGAGGGAAGTGGGGAAGGGGGAGGGGGTGTAGATAATTGGTTGGCATTCAACCAATTAGCTACGGCACTGATAAAATATATTTTTAGTTGACTCAAAAAATAGGTTTACTGAAATACGCCTTCCTCAGAGCCAGTATTTAAGAGGTGGCAAGTGTGCATTGGCACACGCAGGATTTTTTGAGGTTCCGGATACAACACTTTCACACATTGTGCTAACTCCAAACTTAAGTATATTTATACCTATTCCCAATGAGGAGACCATGCAAAAAATGGAATGGCGGAGGGCTGAAAAAAAAAGCCTTAAAACGCTTGCACACTCCCTCCCCCTGCCCATACGTGTGGGCACTAATGCACAGTAGGTAAAAGTGACATTTTCTAGCCAAAACCCCGAAAACAAAAATTTTATTAACTTTTTTTATTAGCAACTGTTTATTACGTTGAAAAACACAATATGCGGAAAAAATAATATTTGTTTTGAAAAAACTTTAAATTTTGCTATACAATTACGCAAGTTATTTAAAAACTTCAATTTTTTTCATTTATAAAAAATTTCGTTAAATCACCCAACAAATTAACAACAAGGATATTATTTAAATTTATACTTTAAGTAGAGTATTCTGTTGTTGGCTCACGCAATAAATCAATGACACCAGATGGTAGACTTCTTTTTTGTTATCTTTTTTGTAAATGTGCAAATTAAAGGACCAGAAGCACATAAAAGATGGTGAAAAAGGTCTAAAATGTTTTTTTTCCGATCGCATTTTCTTTTAAAAATTTCACGTTAGATCTTAAAAACTTTATTGGTATTTACCTGAGCCTCTTTCGAAAACATACCTAATGGAAGAGTTAATAATTCAATGACTTCATAGCCATGAATCAAAATCTTATGAAATGTTTGGGCCATAGGACATCAAGGGTACAGGTCTACATATAGCAAAACAATTTCCCAACAGAATGTTTTAAATTTTGATGAGCTAATGTCATAATCACATGACATTGTGGCCAGAATAATATGAAGCCTTTTCATAAGATTTGTATCTATGTTCTTTATATTAGCTGAGACATCGTATTGCTGAAAAACTTCCCATGCAGTGTTACCATCGTTTGATGTACCTGCCCCACCAACTCTTGGTTGGTTTATGACAAGACCCATCTTTTATCGAAATTCAGCTTGAACTTGAATCTTTCTAAGTTTAACAATACTTTTTTCTTCTTCATTCATAGTCTCCACTTCATAATTGGCAACTTGTAAGAGATATGAAGCATTCATTCTAAAAACCTTATCTAAGCATGAAAAGTTGAAACACCATGCTCGATATAACCTTCTAAAAATTTTTTTTGAACTATTAAAAATAGATTGTTTATTTTGTTTGGAGATGCACCACACACTGAACAGCATTGGTAAGAGTTGCTAACTGTAGAAAAAATAGTTTGAATTTTTTCATCAATCATTGTTATATTTACAATATGTTATACTAAAACTTCTTTTATTGTACCGTCCTCCGATAACACACATACATAATTGACTCATATTCTGCAAGAACTACTTCTTTTGATTCTTTTTAGTATTTAAATCTGAGAGGCCAACAGTAACTAGTTGACGATAATTTTGGATTTCTCCAAGCAACTTGTTTTTTCTCATCTTTGAAAAGATTATAATTCTAGAGGAACAAAGCAAGTTATGAAAAGCGATTAGTCAGTATTAAGTTCACTCGTATCATCTGATTGCTGTTTATAAGCAGATTGCTCTGTTGCACCATTAAAACCAGCTTTGTATTTTACAATTAGTCTAGTACAATCTTTAAGCGAACTTAACACAACACTCACACAAAGTTGAACACAACCTTGATGCAGTATGAAAAAGAAGATCTTGTAATTGTACATTTGTAGAGTAATCACAGACTTGAATGTTTTCAGGGTAGCATTTATTTTTAGACTTTTTTACTATATGATATGATGGGTACAGAGAGTTAAATTGAAGATCATTATTTCTTAAATACTGATAAGTTTCTTTGGATACATTAGCATCTAAGACTAATGCTAAGGACTGTTCTGACGTAAGTGATCCTGTCGATAGTTCTATTTTGCATATTTTTTCAACAACTTTTGCTTCTATAAATCTTTTTTCTTTTTCCAAACTTTTACTTGCTGCATATAAAAGTTCGTTCGAATTGTATTTATCAAAAAGCTCGGAAACAACTCGATCTTTTGTTTGCACAGACGCATCTTCAAACAAAACTGAAAGACGTTCACATTAAATTATAACAAAAATTTAACAATAATTTAATTATCATAATAACAATTATTTAAATTTAAATATTATAAGTTCAAAAACTGCACTTGTTCTATTTGATTTTTTTCCATTTTTTTTCGCTTGATAAATGAATTTCGAAATAACTGACAAACTATCACTAGATTATTCAAAATTGCTTTCGGAAGCAAAGCCAAAAATTTTCGCACGTATTTCATTATTTTGAAGCAAATTATATTCCATTATATAATTCATAAGATATCTTCTATCCATTTTCATATGACCGTCTATCAATTTAATAACTTTTAGTTATTTTGAAATAAAGTAATTTAAATAAATATTTTGGGGCTTAATGATAAGACTAAATTTGTCTTCTTCTAGCCCCGGTCATGTAATTATTTTTTTATAAGTTACGACTGTAAATTTTTTTTTATCGGCAAAGTGTAAATAAAAAAATAAAAAAAAAAAAAAAAAAAAAAGCTAGTTAAAGGTTTTTAAGATTTTTTTACGTGACGTAACTAAGTAAATTCACTTCCCTTTATTTCTTATTGGTTGTTGTTGCGTTTTTTATCATAAACGTTTCGAATTTTTATCGAATACGTATAGTTTTATTGTTTTCGAAAATTTTAAAAAAGTAATAATTAATATTGGTAATGTCTCAAACTTGTACAAGGTGCAGGTTTTAGACATTACCAGTAGACATAAGTAAAATATGAAACTATGAACTTGTACAAGATACAAGTTCATAATTTCGCATTTTACTTAGTTTTTGTTACTTTAAAATGTATATTACTTTAAAATTTTTTTACTTTGAAAAATTGTATTAATTTAAACTGAAAAATTTTATGAATATAAGATGTATAAAAAAATAGTTTTTATTACTTTAATGGTAGCATAAAAAATGACAAATAATGGTTTCAATGCGATCTCAATGTATATTGAGCGAATACTATGCAGTAACTAGAAATCAAAAAAATAAAAAATAGTTTTTTTTAAACTCAAGTCTATAAAAAAAATTATTATGAATTCAAACCGTAGTTTATTATTATCGATAAAAAACACAATAACGAGAAACGTGTACGTAGTTATTTAAATTTGAAAGTGTATTCGTTTAGGCAGCTATAGGCAGCCAGTTTTTGAACCACGAGATCAGTACCTTTTTATTATACCTTTTTTAAGAATTTCATTAAAGATATCGGTTGTTATAATGCTGCCAATTAGGGTAGCTGAAGTTGAGGTTACTCTAGTAGGTTTGTTAATTAGTGGAATTGCTCCATGTTCTAACAAGTCATCGTAAAACTTTTTAATGTTGTTTTTAAAGTGATATTTAAAACAATTTAAATTTACGTCACCAATTATTTAATTTAGTTTCTTTTCCTTAAAACTACTTTTTAGAATATCATTACACAAAAATGCATCAAAACTTTCAATATGGCCAAATGGTGGGCGATAACAGGAGCTTATTTGTTTTAATTCCTCTTAAATTTATTATTATCAACAAAAAACGCAATAAAGAGTAACATGTACGTAGTTATTTAAATTTAAAAGTGTATTCGTTTAGGCAGCTATAGGCAGCCAGTTTTTGAACCACGAGATCAATACCATAGTGGTGTTTAACGATGTATAACTTTAAGTGGTTGATACAGGTTGATCTGTAGGTTATAAATGGTATGTTTGAAAGTTTTTTTTATTTTTTTACTCAAAATGAACGATGTTTTCTTTGTTAAAAATATTTATATATAGTTAATTTTTATTTATATTAATTTTATTTATAATAACTATTTATATATAGTTAATATTTATTTAAATATTAACATAATAATATGTAAGTTAATAATATGGTAAAAAAATTAACTTAAAGTTTTTTAATATTAGAAATGAAAGTTTTAAAAAAATGTAAAAAAAGAAAATTATCGAACTTTTTGTTTTTTTTGATGAAAAATTTTTAAGGCGATATTTAAATAACAAGTATGATATTTTATCGCAAAAATATTTTTCTAATAAAATATAATTTCTGGCTTAATATTATGTTATACGATTCTTGCCATTTTTTAAATTTCAAAATATCAAAATTTTTTGTATGGTTTTGCCACACTTTGACCCACTGTGTAATGTAATAATATTTTTAACTTTACTATCTAAAACTAAACTTAAATTTATGGACAGATTTTAAATTTTGTAGAAAAATATTGTAGATTACAAAAGTTGTGATCATCCAAAATTCCCCCCCCCCCCCTCATTTCGGAGGATGGGAAAATATGCATGGTCCTGCGGGCGCTTACGTATGTGTGCATAGAGGGAAACTATACACTATACTCCCTACACCATACATCTTTTTATGTTGACAAACAATGATCTTTAGTCTTATTTTAATAATCAACAAAAAAGTTGAACTTTAACTCCTTTATTGATTAGCTGGTTAATTGTGATAAATAAAAAATCGTAGTTCGTACTTTTAAATTAAAATCCTCCCCCCTCCCCCATACGCTTTCGGACGCTTTTCAAAGATCTCTCCCCTCCCCCATTTCCCCTATGAGCGTACGTACTTTATGGACAACCCCTAAATATTTCTCCGTTTCTGAATGTTCGCATCATGTTAAACAAAATAAAACACTTTTTCAATTTTAAATATCGATGTTCAAAGTTTGAATAAAAACTTTGAAAATTTAAAAGTATTATTAAGTAAACTTAAACAAGATATTAAAATTGTATCTCGGACAAAAACTTGGTGTAAAAGTGGTGAAACAAATTATGAATACAAAATAGTTAATTACAATTTATCAACTATGTGAATTTAATGCAGGTGGGGGCGTTAGTATTTTTATCCACAATTCACTTAATTATATTTTACGTAACGACTTCTGTGTTGATGAAGCAGGTCGTGAACCATTATGCATTGAATTAGTAAAAAAACTGAAAAAATATAATTATAAATAGTATTTATAGACCACCATATGCTTATATGAAAAGTTTAAAACTCATCTTAAATCATTTCTAAACAAAATTAAAAATTCCAGGAAACATATTTATTTGGTCGGTGATTTTAAGATAATCCTAATCAACTATGCTTCTAATAATAATGCTAAGAGTTTTATAAATACTCTTTTAGAAAATATCGTTACTCCAACTATAAACAACTCAACAAGACTTACAAAAAAATCTTCTACTCTACTTGATAACATCATAACTAACAGTTTTTATAATATTCCTCTATACACAGGTATTCCTGACAGACTGATTTATTTCACAACGTTGACAGACTGATTTATTTTACAACGTTGACAGACTGATTTATCGGATCATTTTCCAACATTCTTAGCTACCAATAACTTTTTAAATAACAATATTGCCACAAAATCCATAATATTTTGGCGACAGATCAATGAAAACTCTTTAAAGCATTTTAAAAACTGTTTAAAAAAAAATGTTGATTGAAATTTAATTTTGCAATCAAGTGATGCTAACAATGCTTATAACTTATTTCTAGGTCATATTTACTAGCAATATAAAGCAGTGGTTCCAGAAAATAAATTCAAATCACTTCAAAGTCCCTGGATGTCAAAAGGCTTACTAAAATCTTCAAAAAAGATAGAAAAATTTTATTTAAAGTATTTAAAAAAAAAATCTTAAAAAAATGAAATAACTTATATTCGAAAAAACAAATAGATACTCAAAAAAGCTCTTTTATGCTCAGTTATTAAAAAAAACCAACAGAAAAAATACGGAATGTTATTAAGGATTTAATTGGAAAAAAGCATTCTCCCATAAAACCTTTTAATTTATGGAAAATTAGTTTATGAAAAATCTATTATAGCTGAAGAACTAAGCAACTACTTTGTTAATATTAGTCCAAAATTGGCTGCCTAAATTCCACCCAACTCCACTCCTTTTGATTCATATTTAAAGACTTATAATAAACTTATGGACAAAACTAGTTTAAAACTTAGCGAGATGAGAACTGCATTTAGCAGTCTCAAAATTAAAAAAAGTGAATAATAAAAGTGAAGGTTTTGAGAAAGTTAGTATTGATATTGTCAAATCATTTGATATTATTAAACCTTCTTTTTTCATGTTTTTGATCGTTCATTTAAGACAGGTTTTGTTTGTTCCTGACAAACTAAAAATTGCCCGTATAACACCAATTTTTAAATCTGGAGATAAATCAAATATTTTAAATTACAGGCCTATATCTATACTACCTTATTTTTCAAAATTGCTGGAGAGAATAATGTATAATAAGCTATATAATTATCTAACTGAGAACAACATGTTGTGTTGCAAGCAATTTGATTTTAAAAAAAAAGTTCTACTGAAAATGCGTTGATTTTGATTTTTTTTTTTCAAAAGCATTTGATTCCGTAAACCACAACATATTAATAAAAAAACTTGAAAACTACAGAGTGAAAAAGAAAAGTTTACTTTGGTTCAAAGGATGAATCTGACAAACCGAAAGCAATTTTTATATTATTTTTATTTATTTATTTATTATTATTATTATTTGCAATATATTATAATTTACAATGAAATAAATCGTGTTAATAAATAAGAGAGCTGGAGCAAGCAGAAGACATAAACTGTCTTATCATCGAGCCCCATTTTCATTGAAAAAATCGTCAGTTTATATACAAAAATGAAAAGTAGCTAAGTACATAATAAGAATTTTACACATGTTAGTTACAATATAAATATTAATATAATATAAATATTAGTGTTGAAATACTCAATATATCAAAGATTAACAACAACATGAAAGTATTAAAGTTTTTTAACAAAAAAATAAATAAATAAAAATAAAACTGCAGCAAAAGAGAAATAGTGTCAATAACTATTTTTTTAGATCATTTATATTATTTATGTATTTATTTTAAAAGAGATTTTTTAAATCAAAGTCATTTTGTAATAAGAGACTCTTAGATTCCTTCCTGATTTGTTCCAAAGAGATGTTTTGAATATTCTTTTTTTTTGTAATAAATTTTGAAAAGTGTTTCCATAGAAACGGTCCACGGTATTGAATTTGGTAAGAACTTTTGTATAAAGTTAAATTTAGTTAAATTTAAATTAATAAAATCTAAAAAAAATTAATTTACTTAAATTAGTTTTTGATACAATAAAGTTGTTAATTGAAAACTTAGTAGGATACTTGTGCGAGATTTAAGGTAAAGAAAATTTAGTAGGATACTTGTGCGAGATTTAAGAGATTTAAGATTAAATATAAGGTCAGATACTATCTAAATAAACAAAATTTGATTCAACTCTACTACTCATTAATACATAGCTATATAAATTATACCAATATTGTTTGGGGAAGTACCTCTAAAAGTAAGTTACGAAATCTCTACCATCGTCAGAAACACGCAATGCATTTAATACGTTTTGAAAATCGTTTTTCTCATTCTAATATTTTGTTTAAAAACGTTAAGCACTTAACGTTTACGAACTCAATGTCTATAATATTTTATGTTTTATGTTTCGTTGTAAAAGTGAACAACCATTGTTCATTTTTAAAGATCTTTTTTCCCATAAAGCTATAAACAAATATACTTTACGAAATAATAATTTAATAATTGAACCCTTTTGTCAAACAAAGTTTAATCAATTTTGCATAAACTATCGAGCACCGTATTTATGGAACAAAATTGTTGTTCCAAATTTTGATTTGTCAATTTCGTTTTCTGTTTTTAAAACTAAATTAAAAAACTTTATTCTTTCTACTGACAATATATATAAATATTTTTGAAATGTAAAATTATTTTCTGTTTTTGATTATTCTACATTGTTAATAATTATTAAATCAATTGTATTTTTATTATATTATATATACACGTTTGATATATTTTATATGGTACTGACGACAAGATCTTTTGGTTCTTCTTTCAGATACCAAGTTTATGTATTGTTATATTGTTATATTACGATTAATAATTGTAAACTAAAAATGAAAAAAAAAAAAAAAAAAAAAAAAAAAAAGATTTCACTAAAGTAAGACTGAAATACAATAGGAAAAAGCCCAAGTTTTATTTTAAACATGAATCATGAATTGTAGAACTTAGTGTATATTAAGTTTATAGATACTTAGGGCACCAAGCTTCCTTAAATGAGGTTCGCAATGAAAAGTTTTGTGTGCACCAAATACAATCCTGCATGTGTGTTTTTGCTTACTATAAATTTTTTAATTTACTATAAATATCTATACTACCCGATACAATATTACAGTACGAGATAAAGCTATGAATAAATGAAAAGTTTATTTTTTTTCAAAGAAGCAGTGTTAAGATGTGGTTTAGTTTTATATAATATAGAAATATTTATTGAGATTTTATTTTTTATGTATTTTATATGTGGTTTCCAAGACAAATTTTCATCTAGTATTACTCCTAAAAAATTAACGATTGGTTTCATTTTAATAAATGTTTTATTGATTAGAAAGTTAGGTAATTTTAGAGAAACATCGTCACGTTTACTAGGTTTGGAGAACAAAATAAATTTAGTTTTTTCTAAATTTAACTAAATTATGATCAAAGTAACACATTTCCATATTCCATAACTTCCGGGTTTCCTCATGGCTCTATTTATGGACCACTCTTATTTCTATTGTACATAAATGACTTAAAGATAGCAAAAAATCTATTAGACCAAATTTTGTTTGCTGATGATTCCAATCTTTTTTGTTTTTACAGAGATATTAAAACGCTTTTTAAAATAGTTAACGAACAGTTATGTAAAGTTAATGAATGGTTCGTGAGTAACAAACTTTCACTAAACGTGGATAAAACAAAATATAAATTTTTCCATAAAGTAAATAAATCAGAAAACATTTTTCTAAAATTAACAAATCTTATTACTAATAATACTTATATTTAAAGGGAAACATACGTAAACTTTTTACGAGTAAAACTGGATGAATATTTACTTTGGTATTCACATATAAACAGACCCACTGAGAGGGGGGTACAGGCGGTGCACTGCTCCAGGGCCCATAGAACAATTGGGGCCCATTAACCAAAGCTTTTTCTAAAATAATTACAATAATAATTACAAAAATTTATTGGTGACATACTTAAAAAACACATATTTTGCACATTTAGAAAAAGATATTCATACACTTTAAAGATCGGCATATTTTGGTCCCACTAAAAAATTCTAAAGAGAATCTAACTAGAGCTTGAAAGTTAGAAACTAACTAGTCGCTGTCTGCAGTAATCTAGCTCGAATATAGGTTGAAATGTCTCCATACTTTCCTCTATTTATTCTCGTTATTTTCCCATTATTAATTGTAACTTACAATTTCTATTTAGAATTTAGAATTTTATTCTATTCTATATAGAAATTAGAATTCTAGTTAGATTCTCTTTAGAATTTTTCAGTCGGGTCTTTTCTCTTTTTCAAATTTTCTTTTATGCAGACTTAATTGAAAGTACATTCCTATTGTTCCTATAAGTTCAATGTGCAGCTGATAAATTTTAGTCTTTTCTCCTTTTCAATTTAAAAGTACATTTAAGGTTTTGCTAATAATTGTTTTCTTCCAATATTGTGTAGTGTTACTGCTTTTTGATATTGCTTTTTGATATTGCTAACGGTAACGATTTTTATTTATAATAATTAATCAATACCTTGTTTAAATTAGGTAATAATTATAATTGACTTATTTTACTGTTAATAAATAACCTGTAAAGCAGTATTATAAAGTCTTATAATAAATTGCATATTTTTGGAATGCTCTATTCTTCTTTATATTTTGTATTTAATAGCATGACATTTTTACAATTGTAATTTTAGAAATTATCATAAACGATGCTGCTTCTTCACAAGTCAGGATGTCAAAAAAGGAAAGAAAGACAAAAACATATAATGAATGGAAAAAAGGGTATGCGGACGCTTATTGACGTTGGAGTCACTGCATCAAATCTCAATGATAATAAACAGGAGGACACTGTTTCTAAAGCAAATAATGTAGATAAAATAAGCGATGATTTAACTGACTGTTTTGATGGGGAAAAAATTGAAACGTTTGAAGATAATTAAGATGATTCAAATGGAATTGAGATTGTAAGCCTTTCTGCTTCTAATTGTGGTCAGGTCCTACTTGATATTGGTAATCTTTTGAGTGAAATTCCCTCTCAATCTGAGATAGAAAAGTATGTCACAAATGACCATGTCGATTTTCCTAACATATTACCCAAAGATATTAGCAATCAGGTTTTTCCTCAGACAATTTTAAATTTTAAGAATGTCAACGGTGAAGTCCATAAAAGAGACTGTCTGGTTTGGAGTCAACATAAACAGGCATTTTTTTGCTTTCCATGTCGATTATTTTCTGGTAATATTTCCAAAAGCTCTGTTATTGAGAGAAATTTAAGTTCGCGATCAGTATTGGCTTCACCTGGTGGATATGCAGCAACTGGTAAATGGCGAAAGTTGTGTAACAGGATTCCAGAGCATGAGAGGACTAATGTCCACAAAGAATATTACCAAGCTTGGTGAGAATTAGAAAGACGTTTTTTATTTGGAAAGGATATTAAAACTTACTGGGAAAGCTCGATTAAATTGCAATCAACGAAATGGTCCAATATTCTTAAAAGAATATTAGATGTTATCCTATTTTTGGGTGAACGTGGATTGGCTTTTCTGGGATCCTCTCTGCGAATTGGAGATGTAGATAATTGCAACTTTTTGGATCTTATAGAGTTACTTTCACATTGGGATCCTATACTTAAAGAGCATGTATTATCAGTGAAAGAATCTCAGCGAAAAGGCAAAAAGACTTCAAGTTCATTATCTATCAACTGATACTCAAAATGAATTCATTGTAGAATGCTCAGACTTGGTGCGACAGCATATTTTACTAGAAAGAAGATCTGCTAAGTATTTCGCAATAATGGTCGATGCAACACCAGAATCGTCACATACAGAGCAAACAACATTCATATTACAATATTTAATATTAAAACATTCAAAATATGAAATTTTTGAACGATTTCTAACATATGTAGATTGCAACAATAAAACTGGGGATGAAATATTTCAAATGGTAGTGGAAACATTTCAACATAACTCCATTCCTCTCTCAGATTGCAGGGCACAAGCATATGACAATGGATCAAATATGGCTGGAAAATACAATGGTGTGCAATCCAAAATACTTCATTTATGTCCATTAGCACTATTTTCCCCTTGTGGATGTCACACACTTAATCTTGTGGGAAACGATGCGGCAGAATGTATTCCTGAAGCTGTAACATTTTTTGGAACGATTCAAACAGTATATAATTTGTTCAGCTCAAGTCCAAAACGATGGGAGATATTATCAAAACACATCAATTGCTCACTAAAAGGAATCTCACATACAAGGTGGACAGATCGTGTTGAAAGTGTCAAACCTTTTTTCAGCACAACTTTCTGGGATTAAATTGTCATTGGAAGAGCTTTTAGAATTAAATTTGACTTCTAAAATAAGAACTGAAGTAGAAGGTGCCTTATATTATATTAATTCATTTACCTGCATAATAATGTCATCAATATGGTACAAAATTCTTGTTCCGATTGATTTTTGCAACAAAGTTATTCAAGCAAGAAATGCAACTTTAGATGTGGAAGTGGACAACATAAACCACTTGACAACTTCTTGAGCTTCGGAATAAATGGAAAGAATCAAAGAATGTTGCAATGAATTTGGATATAGATGTCAAACTATCAAGAGGACGTGGTGGTGCAAATCGCAAAAAAGCCAGAGTTGTTGGCAAGCCAGAGGATCAAGGGTTTACAGATTTAAATGAAGATGAGACCATGGAGGAGTCATGCTTTAGAAGATTTGTTTTCTATGTGGTATTAGATAGTGTTATTGGTGGCCTTACTGTTAGATTCAAAGCAGCACAGAGCATTTCAGATAAGTTTAGCTTCATGTGAAATTATCTCAATATTGATTTGGATACATTGGAAATGAAAGCTAAATTATTAAGTGAAGAGTATTCAGCAGATGTTAGCGAAGATATTGTAATGGAAATAAAACAGTTAAAATCTATACATTATGCAAATTTTGGGTCGAATCAATTAAGCCCCTTTGAACTCCTATATTCGATTAGTCGAACTAGTTTACATGGCCTATTTCCAAATATTTGTGTATGCTTTTTCTTAACAATTCCTGCTACAATTGCATCCGCCGAACGCTCATTCAGCAAACTAAATCTGATTAAAAACTTTTTAAGAACTACAATGCTACAACGACGGCCAGTGGATTTGGCAATGTTGAGTCTCGAATCTTCAATATCTAGGTCAATTGATTTTGACAAAGTTATTCGAAATTTTGCTTCAAAAAAAGCAAGAAAAGCACCTTTGTTTTGTAAATGAACTATTCTTGGAATAAACTATTTGTTAAAATTCTGTTTTTGTTAGTACTTGTATATTTGTTGAGATTGATTATTGTATTATTGAACATGGTTGAAACGTAACAAATAGTCTGAAATTTTATTTCAGAAATATCCTTTAATCCAATAATGAAAGAGAAACTAATTACATTAAAAAAAAAACAAAAAACAGTAAGTCAAAACGGTTAATAATTATTCTTTAAATTAATATTCTTTCGTAAATGAAATAATTGTAGCTAGAAATAAAATTGTAATGCAAGACTGCATCCTCATTGTGAACAATTGCCGATTTCAAAAACCAATGTGGAATTAAGGCACAATTGATTCAGTAAAAGCATTAAAATATTAAAATTGAGTAAAGGGCCCAAAAATATCTCTTGCACCGTCTAAAATTATGGCTCTCGGCGGGCCTGCCTATAAATAGTATTGAATCAATACTTTAAAAAAAAAATCGCAATGATGTTTAAGACTAAACCTTATCTTAATGTAACATCCCTGAAAAAATTGTATTTTGCCTTTATTCACAGTTATTTTTCTTACTGTAATATTGCGTGGGCTAGTACTGGCTATACAAAACTTAAGAAAATCTACAACAAATAAAAACATACGTGCAGAATAGATTTTAGAGCCTACAGAAATACTTCTTGCGAACCACTTCTCGTGCGATCGGTGCTTTAAATTTGTAAATTCAACTTAATCAAGTTTTATTGTTTATTTTTAAAACTAAAATGAGATTGTCACCAAATTATTTTATCATAATTTTTCAAACTTTTTTAAAATTAATTATAAATATGCAACAAAATTTTCAGATAATAACTTTGTTCTCCTCAAATATAATTTAAAATTAACTTCCTATTCAATTAAATACCGCGGATCTTATCCATGGAAAAAAATCTCAGAGATATTCAACAAAAACAAGACTACATTAGTGCACTTTAGAAAGTGAATCAAAACGATTATTACTGTTCAGAAATCTTAATTTATCCGACTTTAAATGTTTCTTTTAAAGAAAGCTTTATCGAATAAAAACAAATGTGTTCATTTCAATGAAATTTAAGTGATGATATTAAAAAGTCATCTCGTGATTGTGTTAATTATGAAAAGTTATATTAATATTATTTTATTCAAAAATTTTTAAGTGATTCCTAAACATTCAGCAGTTGTAAGCATTTCAACAATTGTTAGTTATTTGCTGTTTTGAATTTCTTTAATTTCTTTGTTATTTTCTGTTTTAATTCTGATTTATGTTTATATATATGTATTTGTATGTTACGGTTATGTAGAATTATTTTTTATATGGGGCAAGGCGATAAGGCAAACTGTGCCTTCTCCTTGCTCCAGCCATTAATTTTGATTCATGTATATGCAGTGTAAACATTCTTTAACGGCGAATTAAATTACACATAAAAAAAATCTATAAATTTTTTAAAACGGTTCTAAATCGTTTGACTTCTTCAATGATAAATAACTTGTAGGACAGCAATAAACATATTTCTTTATTTTTCAGAAGCATAAACAAATTTCATCTTTTTCATAAAAGACTAAATAAATAAACTAACAGATGGTGCTATTTAAGTCTTTATAATTATAAAACCCTTTCATATAATGATTGCCATCCACTTCATTAAAAAAAGTTAAAATTTTTTTTTTTTGCTACAGGTTTTCGCATGATGACTTTTAGTCACAACGTAAGACGTCCTTGTTAATAAAAGGATTGCAGCTAAATAGACTGCAAATATAATAAACTATCAGGGGGTATGTATAGAGTTGCCTCAAAACATGACAAAATGACTTTTGCTACAGTTGCTAGAGTCTATTTCCCATTTTATTTAACTCTCGGTTTAATTTAAGTTGACACGCTGCAAATTTTTTATAATTCTTTCAAAAATTTATAGGCATGTGAGACAAATCCATTAAAAACATAGATTTTTTAGAAGTAAAAAAAGATATATATTGAAATATATATATATATATATATATATATATTTATATATATATATATATATATATATATATATATATATATATATATATATATATATATATATATATACATATGTAAATAAAGACCTTAAATCATGACCTCTATATGTAAATAAAGGTCATGATTTAAAATTTTTTTTTGCTTTCAATGTTGCCATTGAAATGTCTATAGGTCATGCCGCCACTTTTTGTAAATCTTGCAAACCTATTAAGACCACTTAATTGTTGGCAAAGAGGTAACATGAAGTTGTCAAGAAGCAGATTAGGGACCCTTGTTTCTTATTTCTAGCAACAATATTAATTTTGATCTAATCCAAGTTTTGTACTGTTAAACACTAACAAATTATTAATCAAACAATACAACCTGTACTACAACCTGTATTGCAACCAATATTACACACTATATTCCACTCACAAAATAGTCATCAACAGCCATCAAAGCAAAAAAACCTGCTGAATCGGATGTTAAAAAAAACTGCTGATTCAAATGTTTGAAAAGACACCAAAACCTATTTTAATGCGTTTTATCAGTAAATATATAAACAAAATAAAATAGACATTTTTTATTATATCATATTACTTAAGAATGTTAAAAGTATTGAAACAATAAACAAAAAATAATCAGGCTTTTAAATTAAAAAGTACCTTCAAAAAAATCAGATTTATGACAATTTTCTTGATTAAATGCCATTAGGTTAATGCCGTTTATGTTGCTAAGGATGCTAGGAATCTAAAATAAATAATGATAATTAATATTTATTGTTAAATAATGAATAAATAATATTAGTGCTTTTGCGCAGTTAATAGAGTTCTAACTCAGAACCGAGAGGTTCGTATTACTCCGCCAACTCCAGCCCAGAAAGCAAAATAATTAAAGAAGGTGGCGTGACCTTTCTCGTGAAATACTTTTCCGTGGAGGTTTGTTATAATGCCAGTTGGTCTTCCTGGAGCACCCTATTACCAAACAAAAAAAAACAATAAAAAAAATTTATTAAAGAGTGGCTTTTGTAAAAGAATATAAATTATTATTTAATAATAAAAAATAAGCTAAATAGCTTTTATTTACATTACATTTTAGCCCAGCTAGCACACTTACGTTGGGCCAACGTATGTAAATATATCGCGATCATTGGCTTTTTTCTCCGATGCAAAAACAGCGTTTCTCTAATGCTAGTTTTATTATAATTATACTTATAAAAAGCTTAATAACGGCGCGAATAAAAGTAGTTAGGAAAATTACATTGGTCCAATATATGTAAAGGCATTGCGAAAAGTTGGTTGTTTTTCCGATCTAAATCCAACGTTGATCCAATGTATAGGGATTTTTATTTATTTATTTAAAACTTTATTTTCAGTTGATCGTTTGCATTAGTTTTATAATCAACATAAACTAATTAAAACCAACACACTAAACTGTATAAGACAATACAAACAAACATACATTTAATTAAAAATAATTTACATAGTAAATAATGAAAATGTCAACCAATTCAACAAGTTGGTTATTTTTTAACGTAAAAAATAAAAAAAATAAAAATTTTGTCAGATTTTACAAAACAAGATTTTCCATATCATTTTAAAATACTTTTTTTGAACATCTTTACACAATTTATTGACATAGTTTTATTGTCTATGGAGTTTCATAGCGAGCCCAGACAGCATACGACTCCGGGCCAGAACTCTGGCGAATCATCGTTCGCCGTCGCGACTATATTAGTAACGGGCCATTACTGGGGCCAGTCTGTCTAGCGACTCAAGCAACTTTTTCATGTGATTTTATTTATATTTTTACAAAAATATTTTTTTTCTATAGAATATAATTTTTTGTATGTTTATTATTTTAAAGTATTTTTCTAACAATTTTTTACTACTTTGACTTTTTTAGTTACATATGACTAAACAAGAGAAAAATTACCTATAGCAAAAGTTTCTTCAGACTTTTTTTCAAACAACGAGGGTGAAGGTCTGATAAATTTAGAAGAAAACAGATTTCAGAAGAGTCTTTGCCTACCAAGTGATGATCATGATCATGATGGTTGTGATGATGATTTCATTACATAATTATGATGATCATGTGCTTACAATTTATGATGATCATTCGCTTACAATTTATACTTAGAGTTATTTTTATAATGCTTCGTTTTTTTTATTCTAATTTAAAAAAAAAAATTACTTGACGTTTTCACAGCAGTTGAAAAAGAGCTGCTTATTTTCGGAAGAAAATCGTGAATCGATTCTACTTGATGAATTTTTAAGGATTCCAGTAAACGAACAGGAAAGTTTAACCAAATTAAACGAAGATATTGATTCAGATAAGAATGTTGTGAATGTACAGGTAAGTATGAAGCTATATATATATATATATATATATATATATATATATATATATATATATATATATATATATATATATATATATATATATATATATATATATATATATATATATATATATATATACTTATATATATATATATATATATATATATATATATATATATATATATATATATATATATATATATATATATATATATATATATTACACATATATTTGTTGTTTTTTTATTTCTTTCTTTCTTCATTTTTCTCATTTTTGTATAATGTCTATTTAAATTTCAGAGCAGGAAATTAGCATCCAAAGGTGACTAGAAAATTAGGAAGATTGTTTGGAATATGATTCCAATGGTGAATGGCACCAATATAGAGAAGACTATTGATTAGTCAGGAGCAAACATTGGGCTTGAATTGAAAGCAATGCAATTTAAGTTATTGGGTAAGAAGAAATTTCATTCTATATATAACATTTGTATTTTTCTATATTAGGGTGTATATTAATATGTATATAAAAAAAATTATTTCATAAAAAAACTTTTTTGACTAAAAACTAAAGTCAATATATAGTTTCTTAATAATAATTATTTTTAAATTTTTTTTATTTAAAGATATATATTTTTCGATATTATTATAAACTCGTCTTTTGTTTATAGGGTCTTATGAAAAATTTTTTAAAATTTTATATCTAGTGTTATTTTATTATATAGAATAGAGTTGAGGTCCGGAGTATTTTAAAAAAGTTGTTTGTTTAATTACCCTAACGTTTAAATACGTGTGTGTGTAATATTCGTTTTAGTCATATATTTTAGTTTATTTATTTACTATTGAATATATAAATATATCCTATATATACAATGTTGCCACACGTAATTTAACTTTGTGTTATTTAGATGCTGTGAAATTAAAGCTTTAACCTCAGATAATCAGGAGAAGAGTTTGAACATTAACTGAAAAGATATTTTTAGCTTTTTGCGGATCAATATGGTGGACGAAAAGCTCGAGAGGAACGTTCTTTGTGTAAAAAGTTCTTTGCATTAATAACAAATTGAACTTTTAATAAAAAAATTTTATTTATAGTTTCGTTATTTTTTAACAAAATTTTGGTTAGCAATAAATTTCTAAAATACTTATTTTTGTCATTATAAGTTGGAATAAATTTTGTGCTGTGCTGGCAAGAGATCGTTGGCGAACGATTGCGGGCCAATGCTGGCCCATTGGCCGTTTCGATGCAGGCCCGTGATCGACGGCCGCCATTGCACTGTTGTCGCAAGCGTAACTGGGCCAGCATTGGGCCGCTAGCGGGAGGCTGTCTGGGAGGTTGCCCTATATAAGTTACTTTTTATGAACTTATGTTTAGAGATTATGAGTGGGAGGACTAATTTTTTACTTGAGCAAAAACAGCTGAGATTTTTTGATAAAAAGATCTAACATAAATTTTGGATTTAAACCATTTATAGATTTAATAATTTCAGAAAAAATAAAATTGCATTTTATGTTTCTATTTGAAGACGGGCAATAACACTCTCTAGGTTGTTGTCAACAACAGAGAGAGTGTTGCCATCACCATAGTTGCAGATTTCAGAGTCATTTATAATTAAGATAATATTAAAGAAAAATTGTCCCAAAATTGAGCCTTGAGGTACACTAGGTTTCATATCTAAGTATTCAGATGACGATCCTAGTCTTACCCTTTGTTTACGAGCAGAAAGGTAAGATAATATGAGTTTGAGGTTATCGTAAGAAAACCCAAAACTTTTAACTAAGCTATATGCAAATCATGGGGAATTAAATCATATGCCATTGATAATTCCATAGGCATAGCGCCAAGTATATCTTTTTTATTCAAGCATACTTTCACTTATTACCTAAATTAAAAAGTGGATCAATGTTGATCCAAAGTATATGGATCAACATTGACCAAATGTGTATAACCCCATATTGATCCAATGTAAATGGATTAACGTTGATCAAATCTTTATAACCTAACTTTAATCCAATGTTTATAGTTTAACGTTGATTTAAATACATTGGATCAACTTTGTCTTGTATACATTGGAATAACGTTGAATTATATACGGTGGATCAACATCGTATATAATTCAACGTTTTTTCTCGATGCAAACGTGGTGTTTGCATCGAGAAAAAGCAGGTATAGAAATATATTTGTATAATTTATAGAAGCAATTTCATATCCAAATATTTCAGTTGATTATGGAAATATATTTTGGTAATATATTTTCTTCTTTCTTATATAACAAAATATTAAAGCACAACCAAAAACAAAAATGACTAATGCGTCTGTAATCAAATGGATTCGTTACTGCGTATAGCCAGTAAGTATAATAAGTGTACTCAAATGTCGTTACAGGACGACTCAACAAGTTACTTAATAAAGAGTTTATCAAGTAATTGTCAACGTACACTCATTAGGTAACCTTATAATGGTACGTTATTGCCCCTTCTAACATCGTGTGTAGTTCCCATCATCTTCCTCAACGCTATATTTTTAACACCACTGCTTCCGTCTTTCACTCTAAAATATCTTCGTTCTTCTCAAAGTCACTTTACTCTTGGTCTATAGAGCGGGTTATGACGCTTCTTAAGGAGCTGAACTTGTTTTTGCGGGCCTTGATAATGTCGCCTCTTTATGGCAACTAGCCGGAGCAGGATAAACCACAATACCAAATGTTGCAACATTAGTTACAATAAGTATGTAACATTAGTTACAATAAGTTTAATTTAATGTTTTACTTATTGTAACTTTTTATACTAAAACATTTATTAGGCGACCTAATTAATAGTATGAATTGCCAATTCTAACATCTGGTAAAAATTCCGTCTGCTTTCTCTATGCTATCTTTCTAACTCGACTTCTTCTAACTTTCACTCTAATTCCTTCGTTTTTCACAAAATTGCTTACACTTTATATGCAAAGCGGGCTATGATGCTCTTTAGTGAGCTGAACTCGACTTTTTGGGCTTTGGTAATGTGGTCTCTGTATGCCAACTAGCCGGAGGAAGATAAACCGCAATACCAGTGAAATCAAATGTTGAATCATCAAAATGGATGAAATATATTTATGAGTACATATTTACGACTATATATGCTATGCAACATACGATATGCAATAAGTATATATATATATATATACTATAATATAAATAGATATAATTTTTTTCGTCAATATAAAAATGTTTTAAAAAGTTGTTAACGTAAAAAAGTTACTTGAGCAAGCAAAAGACGATGGTCTTATCATCTACTTTAATATCCATCTCTATAATAATCATCTATCTCTAATATCCAATACCACTATTTATCACATTTAAACGCGATTTCAATAATATGAAATCTAGAAAATGACTCCTGGATCTTACAGATATACAATTTCCTTTTAATTCTGATGAGTATATTCATTACTCAGTTATCATAGTTCAATTTAAAGCTAATAGAACAAACAGATTCTATGATAATTTTATATTCGGAGGAGAAAATACAATCAACCAAAGATAAGATGTTGAAAAAAGAACCAATTAAGATTTTGCATACGTTTGCAATATAAATGTATACATGTCATTAGTGTTACATTTCATATTATTTTTATTAATTGTGTATGCACTGTATTTATTGCACTAATCTATTTCAAAAAGTGTTTGTTTTGGAATAAATATAGTATTAAAAAATGTCTTGTGTGCACTTAAATTTGTGCAGCTTAGAAAGCTTTGAAAAAAGTTTTGAAAATCTGCAAAGAAGTAATTTGAATTTTTTCAAAGTAAACAAAAAATTTGTATTAGTTTATTATCATTGTTAGATACAAATTCACCGTGAGCTCCAGATAATGTGTAAACAACCCAGACTTGTTCTTCTATATTTCTGGACGTTTTACTCCTGTAGGACATCGCAAAAACAACTTTGATAAAGACCGCATATTTTCATTATTTTGGATGCCCCATTGGTGATCAAGACAAAAAAATGGGCCCTACATACCTTAACACAAAACTTAAAGGTAAGCAACTTAGACAATTAAGAATAATAGTTATATATGTTATTAACAGATTTATAACTGCATCTGGTTTTAACGATATATGCTGCATTGGTTTATAAAACAGTTTAAGATTTCAAATTTTTGCATGGAGTATTATTGTCAAGTTGAGTTTTGCAGAAAAGGATTTTACAATGCACCAGAGTTAATAAATCACACGATTTTGCAGCATGGTGATGAAAAACATCTAAATCTGTCCTGTAGTTTGGATGGTCGTGTTTATTGCTATAACACTGTTAATACATATAGATGTCATGTTTTAAAATTTCCTTAGTCTCATCTAGTTTCCATAACTTCCGATACACTGAGTTTATATAAAGATGTAAAAGAAAACGTTGAAAATATTGTGGAAACGGAAGCAGAGAATATAGCATTTATTGAAAATGTGGATGAAAATACTAAAAAATTATTGACAGAATTTTCTGATTTTTTGCTAATGTTTCTGAAACAATTAATGTATAATACAGCAGCAGTTGCGCGAAAAACATATGCTGCCACTTTCAACAGCTTCTTCAATATGTAATAAAATTAAATGTTTGCTTGATTTGTTCCAGAACAGTCTTGTATCATTAACAAGAAAAAGGCTTTAAGCTCTAAATATTGAATCAGATGACAACTCTGTATTGGATCAGTATTGGATGACAACTCTGTATTACCTTTTTCCTCAATTTATGACAGTGTCTATCAGCTGTTTGCAACTGATCATCTTAGAAAATTATATATGTTAAATAACTTTGAGTCTGTTTACCTAATAGAACTTGATGTGCAGACAAATCAATCAATCATTTATTTCACTTTATTAGATAAAATTAATACAAGGCAAGGATTAGTCACGAACAGTTATGCAACTGACAAAAACGTGACGACCTACAAATATTAATCGTAATTTGAAAAAGTAAAAAATCTAAATAGTAAATTAATAATAATAATAATAATAATAATAATAAAATTAATAAGAATACAGTAATAACCATTGTAATAATAACAATAGTATTAAAAATAATAATTATAAGTATAATAATAACTGTTGTAATTTACAATAATAACAATAATAATAATAATAAGAAGAAGAAGAACCATAATAATAATAATAGTTATAATAAATAGAGATTGAAGTGCCATCATTTACAATAATCACAAGAGTGATGAAGTAATTCAGAAACACTGAGAAAGTTTTTTATAAGTTCTTGAAAGCGTCTACAGTAAGTTCGTATTTTAGTCTTTTTGAATTTTTCTTAAGTTACGTGTGTTTATAGACAAGCAATTCCATATTCAAGATGTATTCATGGAGAAAAATTTTGATCATAGGGATGTTTTGAGAGACGACGAGTAAGTTGGCAACTGTCTGATGTTCTTGTGTTTTGTTTTGAAATTCGAGTTTAGGAGTTCGAATAGATATGCAGGAGACTTGGTTTTTAAAGTTTTATATGTAATAACTGATATTTTAAAAACTATTCTTTGATGTATTGAAAACCAATGAAGAGATTTCAACAATTTTTCTGATTTTAAGTGGAAAGGAGAATATGAAACAATGCGAGATAAGCTATTTTGAATACGTTGAAGTTTTTTAAGATTTGTTTTGTGAGAACCTGATAAAAGACTGTTGCAATAGTCAAGTTGAGAGTTAACAATGCCACAAGCAATTGTGTTGGCTGCTTCTTTGGTGAGATATTGACATATGTGGCAAAGAGCACGAATATGGTAGTTATTTATAGTTAGTTGGTTATATGTTGGTCTGAGGAAAGTGTTAAACTTGGCGTGACACCTAGAATTCTCACAAATTTACTGTAGTTGGTTTTTTTCCAGATGATGTAATTTTGGAATCATTTTTAAACTTTCCAGTTTCTTTCCTAGATCAAAATAAGAGAGCTCTGTTTTGCTTGGGATAGCACAAGTCTTTTTTCTTGAAACCATTTTATGTTCTAGAAACCATTTTGTGACTGCATCAGCACATTTAGTGATTTTGTTAATGTTATCTTTTTCTGGGTTAATGAAATCAACGGCGTTTTTATGATGGTTTGTGCCATGTTAAGCTAAAATACAATATACGAGTGAAACAAACATCAAAAATAAAAATGGACCTAATACACTAACTTGTTGTACTACTGTTGAACTCGTTGACAATTTAGATTTTGTTAAGCCTATAGAAACAAAGAACTTTCGAGAGTGCAAGTATGATGTTAGCCATTTTAGTGCAATATCTGTGACAAAAAATTCACCTTTTATTCGAGCAGTTAGCAGATTGTGATTAATTATATCAAACGCTGAAGATGTCTAGAGAGATAAAAATGGTGGTTAAAACATCATCAATGTTAAACAGGATGTCATTGTATATTTTTAGAAGTGCGGTTTCTGTTAAGTGATAAGACCTATAATTAGAGTGAAAAGGATTGAAGTTTACAGTTGAAGTTACACATAGAAGATGCTGAGATAAAGCAAGCTTTTAAAGAATTTTGGGTATTGTATTGAGATTTGATATAGGGCGCAGATCAGTGAGTTTAAACACTGTTTGTCCAGATTTTTTGGGAATGGGTGTCATTTGAGCAACCTTGAATGAAACATGGGAAAATTCAAGATATGAATGAGTGTTTGGCGAGGTGAGCTGTAATTGGACAAAATGATTTAAGAATGTTTGTTGGAATATCTAGTGGGAATTTTTTATGTTTGAGAATTTTGATTACATGCAAAATATCAGTAGAAGTGATTGTAACAAGTCTTTCTTGGATATTTTTTTTGATACTTTCAAGTTTGATTGCAAAATATTGACTTATTGTGTTACATTTTGCTTCTAGTATTGTATAATTAGTTTTATTTTATTTTTCTTAATTGATGCTGGTTGTGCATATAAGAATATTGTTGTGGGTTTGTTTGTTGTTGTTGTTGAGGCATTTGTTTTTTCGACTTCGAGAGCTTTAATCCGCTTTAAAAGATCTGAAACAACTATTGATATTTTGCCATACCATTTGTGAATGTTATCTATAACCTCAGCAGATGAACTTAAAATTATGGCCAGCTTGGTTCTTCTAGGTATTGATACAATAAAACTACATTCAGTAATCTTTAAAGATTCAGAAATTGCAGGATTTGTATCTCTGGCTTGTAGTAAATATGAGCTAATAGTTACAGAATTCTAGGTCCTCTCTATGTATATATAACAAAGAAAAAATTGGCAAATGTCACTTTCTCAGGCGTGCAAACTAATGGGAGGAACCATAAAAATGTGAAACTTTTTTCTATTGAAAATTAATATTTTAATTCCACTCAAAATGGCTGAAGCAAAAATTGACAGATTTAAAATCAGTTGTGAATGAAAAAGTTGAGAGTACTTATCAGAGATGTAATGATACATAATTTAAAGGAATTACTGTGCAAAAAATAGTGCAATGCATTTGGCGGTGACAATTGTAATACCAGCTTTAGTTCAATTTTTCACTCTGGAAATGATAATGTTTATAGTTTGCAACAAAAAGAATTTGGTTTTCTTGATGGAAGCGACTGATCTGATTTTTTTCCTTGAACATTTGGAATTTCCTTCCTTCATCTTGCTTTCCTAATTGCACTTAATTTGCAATCTTTTAAATTCTTCATCTTATCTCTTCCAGTAACTTCCAACTCTAATAGTAAACTTGATTTTAACTTCAGTAATTGTATTAAATTTTTTAAGTATTTTAAAAATAAGTTTGAAATCTTGAAAAAAGTATCTATAACTTATAAATATGAATTTGAAAAATAAAAAACGTTAAATTTAATTAGTTTTTTTTGAAAAATAGAAAAGCCATCTTTTTTATTAGCCCAAAAAAAAAGAACAAGTCGTACCCTCAGATCTTTGGCAGTTGGTCACCCTTTTGTATATAAAATGTTCGGCTCATGAAAGATTATTATTCCTATTGCTATTGTTATTAGTATTAATTTTATATGTGATGTTACTATTATTTACATTTTGTTTAAATTTTTATTATCGTCATAATTACTTATTAATATTGTTTAGTATTTTTCTGTGATATTTATTAATATTATTATAACTATTATTGTTATTATTATTGTTAGGAGTGCTAGGAAGGTCTCTTAAAATATGTGTTAGGGTTTTTATAATTTCCAAGTTTCAATCACATCAATTTTCCAAAAGAAACCTTATTTGATACCCAAATTCACATTCCCATACTTTCTCCTGCATAAGTTAAAGTTGCTGCAATCCCTGACATTATTAAAAGCCGGTTTGTAATTAAAACAATAGACATTTTTCTAATTCGATTTCGCAACTACTTTCGTAACATGAAAAAGAGGCGAGTTAGGGATCGTCTATCAATTACGCAATGCCAAAGGAATTTAAAAAATAGAAATACAAGACCTTTTGCTCTTTTGCTAGTCGATTAAAAAATAGTTTAAATATTTGTTTAAAAAAAAACATAAAAAGCCAAAAAGTTTCATATTTGACCTGGTGAAGAATATGAAGAAGATTTAAATATTATTTTTTGATATCTTTTTCTCAGGATGATGCTCAGAATGGTAATACTTCATATTTTCGCATTCATTTCCATGACTTAAATATTCCAAAAATTTTTTTTTTTTTATGCCAGTAAACGAGTTAATAATTTTATCATCTTTTTTAAAAGTTTTGTTGCTAAAAATTATTTTCAAATTTTTGTACTTATGAAGCAAGCTTTCGTAATCTACATCAATTCTTATTTATATGTAAATTATAAATTATTATGTTAACTGTAAATTTTTGGTTGATAACAGTTAACAGACTTTATAATTTCTGATGTACGAATCCTTTTATCCATCTTAGTTGTGATCTCTGGATATCTTGACCTTTTAAATGGAGATTTTCTCGGTAATTTTTCTTTTTGCTTTCTTTAATTAATTTATATCCTTGGAACTTTGTTTCCTGTTCTTAAAGACTTTTTACCGCTACCAGAATTATTTTTTATCTCCTTAAGGCTGAAGAAAAAACTTACACACTTTAGCGTGTTTCCTTATTTTAAAATTATCAGCGTTTCCTTTACGCCTATATTAAAATATTTCGTTACATCAAGCTTTGTGAACATTGGGTTTTTCTCCTGGCACGGAAAAGAAAATTGACCAACATTAATCTTTTCAATATTTTTTTTAATTTTTATTTCCATTTTCACAACTACATATTAGTTACAATTTTTTCACATCGTAATATAAGCAAAATATATTTCCGTTACATAAGATTATATTTAACCAAATACTGGTAAAAAACATTTAACAGAAAAAATAACACTCAGTTAAAAAATAAGAAACAATTGAAGAAAAAAAAAATTTAGGAAGTATAAGTTGAATATATTATGAAGGACTTGTTAAGATAAACTATATTGTTATAGGGAACTCGTAGTAGACTGAATAAGTCTTATCATCGAGAACCTTGGGGTTTACGCAAGATACACATAAACATTGTGATTCTTTTGCATAAATATTTTAAATATTGTGATAATTTTTGTTTTTTGTTTTTTCTTGTTAAATTATGATTTGTGTGTGTTTTACTTTTTTTTGTTTTTATTGTTTTTTGTTTTATTTATTATTTTTAATGTTTTATACATATATATATATATATATATATATATATATATATATATATATATATATATATATATATATATATATATATATATATATATAAATCAGACTTTTCTCACATTGTAGATTGTATTAGTTCAAATTTTGTTCAAATTTTTATTTATCATGTGAACTAGTACAATTCTATGTAATTATCTATATTACAAACAAGATTTTTTAGTTTTGACTTTAAAGAAAATATATTGTCAGTAAGAGTAGTTTAGGTGTATTTCGAAATTAATTTGTTATATAAATAGGGGCCGCGATAAGAGATAGAGCATTGAGAGTTTTTTTTTTTTTTTTTCGGGGTACGATAAAGTTACCCGTTGCGCTAGTGTTAAACTTATTGGTAATTGAGTTAAAGAAGTTTTTTGTGAAACCTAAAGGTACTAATCCCAATTTATATTTTAACATAAATAGTATATTAGCATAGATATTGATTTGAAAGATGTTTAGTGCTTTCATTTCTTTTAATAGAGGTTTAGCATTAATTTCGTTTTGTGTGTGCTTCCCCAAACAATGTTAGCGTATGAAAGATGGCTATGTATAAATGAAAAGTAAAGAATTTTTGAATTTTTTTGTGATAAAAATGGTCTAGCTTTGAAAAGTAAACCAAGATTTTTAGATATTTTAGTGTTGAAGGCCTTTATTTGGGCTGTCCATGAAATATTTTCGCCTTGAACCACTCCAAGAAATTTAATTGTTTGGGTTCTTTCAATATTGTTGAAATTGATATTTAGAGAGGGATGAATTGATGGAAGTGCCTTTTTGTTATTGTTATTATAAAATAATATATTGTCATTATAAAATAAACTTTCACACAGTGTTAAAAAGCAACAAATTCCTTTTACATCTTTTTACACCTCTTTGGATTTAATAATGCTTGAGTAAAGTTAAGATATTTCTATTTTGAAGCAAAACTATGAGTTCAGTGTGTTTACATTTTTGTCCTTTACTCCCCTTCTTTTTAAGCTGAGAAATTAGTTGCACAACCGAATTAGATAAATGTCTATTAAAGCCAAATAATATTTATCCATAAGTTGATTTATGTATTTATAATATATATATATATATATATATATATATATATATATATATATATATATATATATATATATATATATCTCCCCCCCCCCCCACAGAATTAGTAATTTATTACTATAACCCTTTTAATTGAATAGTTTTTATGTTTGCAATAATAATTAATTTTTGGCGCATCAAGGTGCGTACGTAATTTTGGGTAACTTTGCACAACCGTGGGTAACATTGCACAACTAAAGTCAAAGATATTTTATTCTCTAGCAGTTAAAAATTTTAACTATAACTGCAAAGCACTTTTGAAGTCAGCTGTTTATTCTAGTTTTAATACACAAATAGTGTAAAAAAGTCATTTCAACGAGTTTTCTTTCTACGCAAGTAATTTTACTTAAACATAGAAAAAAGTCACGCAAATAATTTCTTGCAACTTTTATCTGTTAAGCAGATCATAATTAGACCCTAAGGTAAGTAAACAGCATAACATGCTCATCATAATATTAATTTGAATTATTTTATGTTTTAATGCGATTGTCAGTATAGGTGAAGAAAAATTACTAAATTTTGTAAATAAATTACTATTTCGGACTAAACTGGGATAACTTTGCACAATGTGCAAAATTACCACAACTGTCTTTAATTATCTAAAAAAATACTTTTTAAAACTTGAAGTAAATTTTATATATAAGCATAATTATTACATATATTTTTATTGTTTTTATTAACATTTTTTGCTTATTCCTAAATAACACTCATGTTTTTTCCAGATGTCAAGTTGTTACAAAGGAAAACACAACTTAAAACCTGGTAAGCCATACTTCTTTTCCAAATTCGAGGAGGCTGCTTTTGTGAAGTGTACTATTCAATTGAGTGATTTTGGATTTCCAATTGGTAAAGAAGATTTACGTCATATTATGAATAATTATCTAATTAGTTCAGAAAAGTAAAAGAGTTTAAAATCTTTCCTGGACCTGATTTAGTTAACTCATTTTTACAAAGACATCCACAACTTACAAGTAAATTTGTGCCATACTTAAAAATCTCGAGCAATGGTTAATGAAGAAATTTTAAAGGATTATATTCAGCAATTATCAAAAACTGTACAAAATGTACCTCCAAGCAACATATATAAATTCGATGAAACAAATTTGAGTGATGATCCAGGTTCAAAAAAATGCTTGGTAAAGAGAGGTAATAAATACCCAGCAAATATAAGAAACACTTCTAAGACAAGTGTTTCTATTATGATATCAGGTAATGCTGCAGATGAAGTTCTACCACCGTTTGTAGTTTATAAAGCCGTAAATTTGTGGTCAACTTGGTGTGAAGGAGGTCCTAAAGGAGTCAGATACTTTAACACTAAAAGTGGTTGGTTTGACGGAGCAGCTTTTGAAGAGTGGTTTTTTTCTATAGTTTTACCTTCTTTAAAAAAAAAATCAGGAGTTAAAGTTTTGTTAGGCGATAACTTATCCTCTCATATCTCTCCAAAAGTAATTAATGCCTGTGAAAAAAATGAAATTCTATTTGTTTGCCTGCCACCTATTAGTACGCATAAAACTCAACCTCTAGATGTGGCTTTCTTTAAACCTTTAAAAACAGCTTGGCGTAGAATTATTACAGAGTACAAAGATTCTCCTGCTGGCTGCACAAAAACATCTCTTGAAAAACAACATTTTCCAGAAATTTTAAACAAGTTATTGATTGCTATAGAACCAAATCAGGTTAACAACTTAAAATCAGGTTTTAGAAAGTGTCGTATTTATCCAGTAAATGTCAATCAACTTCTCACACAATTTAGAGAGAGAGAATCGTACGATAAAGAATTTTTAAAAGACAGCTTTAAGATTTTTTTACAAGAAAAATATAAAATCTTGCAGTCTCCAGAAACCAAACAACGAAAAAAAAAGCTTTCTGTTCCTGCAGGAAAAAGTGTTGGCACAGAAGATTTAGAAAAGTTTAGTAACAGTTTTGATATTGGCTCAAAGCTTGCAAAGAAAAAAAAACTGAATAAAAACACGAAGAGCATAAAGTCAAAAGTTCAATCTGAAGAAGATCCAAAAGAGTGCCATGATCACAGTTCTAGCTCAAAATCATTGAGTAGCATTGAAAATAAACTTGTCAACAGATATGATAAGAATGAGAAATCAAGCTCAGAAAATTTGAAACATGTGAACTTTTTCCTTGACAAATTACAAATGCCAAGGAAAACAGTGCTTTTGTGAAGCCAATGGTAATAATATTAAATGCTTGTTTGACACACAAGAAAATTTTTATGAATGGGACAATACTTGTTTCACATTAAGAAGCCTCAAAAAATAACCTAAACCAGAGAACTTTACCTCTATTAGACTTTCATTTCTGTTGAAGTTTGTTTATTTAGCTTTTATTTTTTATTTTAAAGATATATAATTGCCTACATTAAAAGAAATATTGTGTTTTTAGTTTTTAATGTGGCAATGTTTCTTTTATCATGTTAAACTTTTTATTAACCAAGACAATGGTAAATCTGATTTTTTTTTATTTTTATTTTTATTCTTCATTAAACTCTTGTTAAAATTTCCTTTAAACAGTATAATAAATAGAGTTTAAATAGCAAAGTTCATATAAACGGTAAAGTTTTTTTCAAATTTTACAAGGCTGTGCAAAGTTATCCAAAACCCCGGTTAACTTATGCGGTAGTGGTGTAGTGGTAAGAGCGCTCGCTTTGTAAGCGAGAGGTTCGGAGTTCGACTCCCACCACGTCCCTGGAAGTACCGCGCTCAACTTAGTTTCTCCGCGCAGCGGCCTTGCTCGGCAAGGTTCGTGTTTCGGAGTTAAAGAGTTGAGAGAGGGTTGCACCACAAATAACAACTAAAAAAAAATAAAAAACACAAAAAAATGAGTAGCCTCCTCGACTGTAGTGGCCCCCTCGGGCCTTGGGGAGGTGAATAATCTAAAAAAAAAAAAAAAAAAAAAACTTAAAACATAATTTAGACACCCATAAAAAATCCTTCTTAAATGGTTAAAAAAATAAATTCTAATAATAACATTTTTTGAATAGTCCAAAGAAAATTTTTGGCAACTTTTTATAAATATTAGAGATGTTTTAAGCCAATTTTTAGAAACACAAAGCAAAAACTTTCAACTTTTTGCGCAAAGTTACCCAAAGTTACGGTATTCACCAAACTTTCGTAACTTTTGCGCAGCTCAACTAAGATTACGGAAATCGTAAGTTCATGTTTTTTTTTGGTATTCACCAATGTTTCGCAGCATTTCCATAAAGTTAGGGTTGCGCATGAGTTGCGCTGAACTTAAGCAAAAACTTACGCAAAAAAACAACCAAGTTGATTTTTTTTTTGAATGAACCAAGTTTTCGTAATTATATAAAACAAACTTTTCTAATATTGAATTCATAAATTTCTAACTAATTTAAAATTTTTGTTGAATATTTATTTAGTAAAAAATATTACTACAAAAGCTAGGAAAATAATTTTAAGTAGAAAAGAAATAGTGGTTTAGAGATAGGGGTTTAGAACTGATTATTTTACAAAAAGGCAGATAAATTTTGACAATTGTTTAATATACAATTAATAAAAACTAAACAAACTTTCATTTTTTTCAATCCTAAATATCAAGTAAATATTATTTTTTTAAAATACAAGTAATTAAAAATTCGTATACTAATTTGACATTAGCATGAGCATAAGTTTGGAGTTTGCAAAATGCTTAGACAAGTCATAAATAAAAAATCAAAAAAAATACATGTAACATTCAAAATTATATTATTGCCTTCGATTTAAAAACAGTTTTACTTAGAGTACTTTGTTCAATGCCAAGTCAAAAGAGTTGACATATGTTAATTCAGCCTGAACATAGTGTACATCATCTTCATCACTGTCCTCAAAGTTTAAGTCATCTGGAATTTCTAACCCTTAGCCATTGTAAAGGTTTTTCAGCAAATTACACACAATGTATATTTTGCAATATATACTTTGGGTGAGCATATGTTAGGAGCACTGCAGTGCACCACCTCTCTTGTGACCTCCAACAGTTTTTGAGAAAATCAAAGGATTGCTCCACATCACTATCTATCTGAAGGTGAACCTTATTGAAATATATTTTCTCTGGTGTAGTTGGCTGATTGAATAGTGTAATCAAGACTGTTAACAAGCAAAAAGGAAATCTGCATTAGGATTACATTCCACAATCTTTTTTAATTAAAAAATAGAAAAAATAAAAACTTTTATGAAGGATACCTTCTGACAATATCTCTGAAAAAGGATCAAAAAGTTATTCTTAAGTAAGTCGTCGGTAAATCAACTCTTTTAAACTTCATTCGTAACAGTCAATTAACAACAATCATATTAAACATTTAATAACCAAAAGATTACTCTTTTTTTAATACTATATTTTTTTGAAATGATTAGTAATTTTTACCAATTTCTCTTTGAAAACTCCCAGTTACTTTGAAAAAAGCCTCATTGATATTAGCATTTTTGAATCCGAAGTAATCGGGTTGCTCCTCAACATGATTGGTTACAAATCATTGTTAATGTGTTGACTAACTCTATTTGCTTTTATACAAATGAAATTTTTAAACACATTCTACATTATAGTAATCGTTTAAAGCAACATTGAGCATAACGCTAGATTTGATCGTGACCAAATTAACTAAAGTTCCATTTAAACTAAAACTAAATAAAGCTATTAAAACAACTAAATGAAGTATGATCATTAAACTTAATGAGACATATACCATTTAACAAAAAACTGTGAATAGAATATTTATAAAGATATAGTTGCTTTTTTATTAATACATACAGTGTATTGTCAATATTTATAAAGAAATAGTTGTTATTTTGTCAATATAATAATTTCATAAATATATATATACATATATATATATATATATATATATATATATATATATATATATATATATATATATATATATATATATATATATATATATATATATATATTTATATATATATATATTAAATATATATATAAATATATATTAAATATATATATATATATATATATATATATATATATATATATATGTATATATATATATATATATATATATATATATATATATATATATATATATATATATATATATATATATATATATATATATATATATATATATATATATATATATTTCCAAAATTATAACTGCATCATAACAACATAACATCTTTTAGAATTCTAAATAACAAATAATATACTTTAATATCTTATTTTATATAACAATGTTACTATTATTTTGAGATCTTTTGTTATATTAATAATATAATAACATCTTAATATATATAAAATAAATACTTTAAGCTTAGTTATTTATTAATATAACATCTTAATGCTTGTCATAAAGGTGTACCAATATTTATTTATATCACATCATAATGCATATAATTTAACTATGTTAAGGTCCTATTTAATGCTGTTGTATTACAATTATAAGTCAATAAATTGATCATATTATACAAAAAAATAACAATAATATTATGATATTATAATACAAGATGCTTTATTACTATGATTTGTAATAATAGCGTCTAAATATTAGATGTTATTAAGTTAATAAGTTGTTAAATTATTATGATGCATTTATATTTGTGTTAATAACTATGATTATTTTTAACTTTGTTATAGTATATACAATTTTTATACATAAATTGTATATATTATAATTTATAGTAAAATTCTATATCAATCTGATAATATGTGCATCATAATAGTATTTCACCATTTCTATTATTTAGTGATTTTAAAGTTACTCCTAGCTTTAGGCAACTCGTAGCAAACGTAACTTTTCTTGCTTAAATTGAGCTGAGCAAAGTTTGGTGAATACCATTTCAGTTTAGTAAATACCAATAGTTAAGGTTGAACTTAGGGGTCGTCAATAAAGTATGTACGCCAAAAGTTTTGAAATTTGACCCTCCCCCTGTTGCCATGCGTACTTTTATGTCCCCACCCCCCCTTAAAAATTACGTACGTTTCTCAAATACCCCCCACCCTCAACTTTTTTTTCTCAATAAAAAAGTTTATTCAAATAAAAAAAGGCGGAGGGTACCTTAGATACCTTATACGACCCCAAAGCTCTTTGATTGCGCGTTTTAAAATGTCTTTAAGTATATATGCAAATAGTATTTTTAATAAATTTAAACTGCATTACCATGGAGTGTCTGTTTCGCCAAGAGGTTAATTCTGTTGAAATTAGGCGCGGAGATCCAGATTTGATTCGCGGAGAAATCCGTAATAACCTTTCTCTTTGTTATAATAACGAATCAAATATAAATAAACTATACTTAAGGCGGACGTTTTTTTCAGGCACCCCTCTTTAGTGAGTAAAAAACGAGTCTTACGCGAGATCAGTAATAATGAAAACAAAGGGTAAAACCCAGTGCCGAGGGTAGCCTATGCCTCTTTATTGGAGGGGGAGGGGGCAACAGCTAAATTTGAGCCCTTTTGCTAATTTAAGAAGCTTTTTATTTTAGCAAAACCTAGTGGTCAAATTTGGAAGATTTTGAGACGCCAATGACACGTTGTGTTTTTTTTTTTTTGGGCGGGGGGGGACTCCGACCCATCAACCATGGCCCTGCTAAAACCTGTTTTTGTCGACTCAAAAAATTGGTCTTACTCATGGCTAGTATATAAGGGGTGGCATGTGTGCATGGGCCCCCGCAGGATTTTTTGATGTTCTCGATAGAACACTTTCACACATCGTGCAAACTTAAGTTTGTTTATATGCCAAATGAGGTGGCCTTGCAAAAAATTAGGATGGTGGAGGCCTGGAAACAAAAAGCCCTAAAACGTTTGCCTACCCCTTTCCTGCCCAAACGTGAGGGAAATATGTAGCAAAACTTTTAACTTTACCATTTAAAACTAAATTTAAATTTATGGACAGATTTTAATTTTTGTAAAAAAATATCGTAAATTACAAAAAAGTTATGACCATGCAAAATTTACACCCCTCTCATTTTGGGGGTCGGAAAATTTGCATGGTCATAACTTTTGTAATTTACGATATTTTTCTACAAAAATTAAAATCTGTCAATAAATTTAAATTTAGTTTTAGATGGTAAAGTTGAAAAATTTTACTACATTAGTACCCTCACGTATGGGCGGGGATAGTAAGCGTTTTAAGGCTTTTGTTCACAGGCCTCCGCCATCCCGATAATTTGCAAGGCCTCCTCATTTGGCATAGGTATAAACAAACTTAAGTTAGGAGTTTGCACGATGTGTGAAAGTGTCCTATCTGGAACATCAAAAAATTCTAAGGGCGTCCATATATGTGTGTGCATAGAGGAAAACTATACCCACTGCTCCATATACCACACATCTTTTTACGTTAGCAAACTAGAATCTTTTGTCAGAATATAACTTTTCTATTGATTAGCTGGTTAATTGTGATAAATTTGAAAATCGAAGTACGTACTTTTAGATTGAACCCTCCCCCCCCCCTCCCATACGCTTTCGTACGCTTTTTGAAGACCTCGCCCCTCCCCCCTATGAGCGTACCTACTTTATGGAAGACCCCTTACGCAAAAACTTACGAAAGTTTTTTTTAGCGCAGCTGCGCAAGTGTGGTGAATACGACTTTTACAGTTTTGAACTTACGCCAAACTTACGCAAAAAAAAAGTTTGGTGAATAAGCTCCCAAGAGTTTTTTCGTGTTATTTAAAAATTAAAAACTAGAACTTATATATTTTTTTAACACTCTAAAGGGCCATTAATAAGATATTTTAAAAATTCCCGTGCTAATATCAATACTTAAAAAGTTATTTAGTTTTCATTAAGCGCTCTCTCATTATGTGCTCTCTCTTATAGCTAAAGTTTATAGTTTAATCTGACGAGTTTTCAACTAAAGCGTGTTAATCTTCTATAACTTGATGAAATTGTTTCAGTGTATGAAGTAAACAACATTGACGTAATATGTTGTTACTTTAAATAATGCAAATTTTTATGTTATCTTTATTTCAAACTTTTTTTAAAACCAAATATTCAATTAAATTCACATCATAGAATCATGAGATAAAAATAATTGAAAACAAGTTAAAAACCAAATCACTTGATCTTTTTAACAAAAATGTAAAACGTATAAAACGTAAGAAGCATATAATTTAAAAAAAAACTTTTGAAACAGAAAACAAAGGTAAAAGATTACTAGATCTGTCTAACAACATCTATTGAGTGTCGGGTGGGACGGAAAAATCCGGTCAACTTTAAATTGAGATTTCTCTAAAACCATAAATGCTTTTATTTCCATTTTTTTTAAATTATATGTGTTTACACCTAATAGGGTTTCAACTTGATTTGAAGGGGCTTGATGGGCTGTTTGGCAAGAGATCGAATTTCATAGCGGGCTGATGCCATTATTCCGCAAGTTTTTAATAAATTTTTTATTTTAATAAATTTCTTTAATTTCACTATTTAAGCTTCTTTTAGGTGTATTTATCTTATAAAATGCTTTATTTCGAACGTTTATAAGTACTTTTTTGATATAAGAACGCAAAGTCTTGAAGTTTTTTTCTCGATTTCACTGTAACTGGATTTCCGGATTTCATGCTTCTGAACTGAGAATCAACTTTACCTTTTTGGATATACGTAAAGTTTTCTTTTTTCCACTTCCAGGTTTTCTTTCAAAGCTTTGTGTAGTCTTGAACTTATTTATAATATATATGACTGTAGATTTTGGGACACTTGTACGTTATACAATTAAGCGATATGAAGTCGATGAATTTTTACAATAAAAATTCACAATTTTTTTACGCACCTCAATTTGTTTCTAAAACATTTTGTAAATCATTGATTTGTAAATAAAAGTTTTATCAACTCAATTAAAGATTAGGAAGTAACGTTTGACCAAATAAAATTAAAGAAATAAAAAGTAGTGGTTTTAGAGAAATCTCAATTTAAAGTTGACAGAATTTTCCGTGTCCACCTGATAGTTAAGATCATCTAATCACATTTGTCCAAGATCACCAGTATTTCTTTTTACTCAAACAACATCTATCCAATATCATCTGGAAAATTGATGACCCTTAACAACATCTTTAGGATATGTAACTGCATATGGTAATTTTTTTTTAAGTCTAATAACATTTTGAAGAATTTCCTCAAGATGTAATTACATCTGAAAAATGTCTTACATGTAACTACATTTGGTTAAAATTATGCATTTATATAACTATTTTTTTCAGATGTAACTACATCTGAAAAAAATCCATATATGAAACTACATCTGGTTAAAATAATGCATTATTATTTACAATTTTTTCAAGATGAAACTGCATCTAAAAAAAACTTCATGGATCTAGATCTGGTTAAAATAATGCATTATAATCTAATAATATTCGTAAAATCTTGTAGTTATATTTAATATATTGATAATAAGATAAAGATGTAACTACATTTGTAGAACTCACAGATGTAGTTGCACATATGTTGCAATACATAGATGAAGTAATCATACAATTTTTACACCGATGTTATTAGACACCAATTAAATTTTAGATGTTCTTGGACAAATGTTATTATACCTCAGTGATTTTACAGATGTTGTTGGACAGATGTTATACAACATTATATTTACAGATGTAGTTGGAAAGATGTTATTAGACATAGCATAAACTGATGTTGTTACCCTGAATCTAAGCTAAGGCTATCATCAAGGACTTCTAGGTTGGATAGAGCTTATCAAAAAGATGAGAACTGCTCTTGTATTATTTCCTGCTTAAGGCAGAATACTAGAAAAAGTTAATTTTTTTAGTGAAGTATATTTTTAAGAATTTGATTTACCCCGAATTGTATGTTTGTAGGAAATTTGATATTTTTAACTATGTTGAACTTTTTGGTGTTAATGAAGAGAAAGGGCCTAAAGGGACCTTACTGGGGTTAATGAAGAAAAAAGAACCTCTTAAGATTGTCAATTTTTTTTCACCAATAAACATTAAAATAAAATCAGAAATATATTGGGTTCAAAAAGTGATACTAATAGACAAAGCTCAAAATATAGAAAATAAATGCAATTTGAAACGCTTTTTAAACTTAATAAATGGAAGTTTGCCTTCCTTTTATTTATTTATTTAGCCGCGTATATAATATTTTCAAGTTTTGTATACTAAATTAAATAAAGATGGCATGATTGAGAAAGTCCCGTATTTATCTACTCAAACAATTATACCAATGCATCGTAACTAAAGTTAAAAATTAGAATTCAAAGCAAAATTTGTCGAAAAAGTCTTGAAAAAAGGCAAAATAGTGTAAGAATAATTGCAGACTTCAGCGTCTGCGTCACCGAGCGGCCTGGGGGGGAATGGCTCCCCCACTTTTTTTGAGTGCCTTTTTTATTCAATTATACTTTTACATATAGATGACATTTTTAAGAAATTGATAATTGTGCCCCTCTACTTGAAAACTTATTGTTTTCGTCTTTGCCTCTGGACTTTCAAAGTTATTTCAAAAGTATGATTGATAGAATTTTAAAGTAATTTAAAGCAAATAAATCGAACAGGTTATTTATAATCAAAATTTAATGTTTTAAAACAATAAAATAAACTCCATACTTATATATATATTTATAAAACTTCATACACATATACTTTTATAAAATGTATAACAATTATGAGTTCATCAATAATAAAAAAATTATGTTAACAAATTAAAAATATAAAGATTTCAGAATTCTAAAAAAAGAAGTGAAAACTTAAACTTAATATAAAAGTCCAAACTTCATGAAATAAAACGATATGAACTTTTAAATAAAATAAGTACAAATTAAATTTCTTATTTTATTTACATTCAAAATAAAGAATAAACTATTATCAAAATTACATTTTTTGTAGATGTTGAAATTATTTAATATAACGTTTATAAATATTACTTATTAATAAAATAGTTTGCAATAATATAAGTAATTAAAGACTTAAAACTTTTAATAAAAACAAAATATTATTTATATCATAATTTTCCATGATTGATTAGAAGAATAATAATTTAGAAACAATCCTTAATTTTTCAATATTTAAAAGTTTTGTTTTTTGTTAAAACTTAGCAAGATAACCTTTTAAAAAAGTTTACTTTTTGTTAAAATTGATGAAGAGTTATAATTGCTATAATATCATTACTAATCATTCTAATTGATACATTGAGTTCTTCATAAGTTTTTATTAGTATCTATTAGTTATTGAGGTTTTTGTGAAATTATGTATAGTTTTGAGTTGAAACATAGTCGTTACTCTAACATCTGGCAAGATATTTTTTGTGAATATACTTTAAAAACTTTTTTTTATGAATTATTTGAATATTTATGTTGATTTTACTAATTTATTTTTTAAATAATATAGCAGCTAGTTAAGTTCAGAATTTTTTATTTTAGAGTTAATTCTTATTTTCTTATAAACTATCTACTCTAGTTTGAAGCAACTTAACACCGAAAATTGCTGGTAACTAATGCATATTTATATATATATATATATATATATATATATATATATATATATATATATATATATATATATATATATATATATATATATATATGTGTATACATATATATATATATATATATATATATATATATATATATATATATATATATATATATATATATATATATATATATATATATATATATATATATTTTACCTTTTATTTTGCAATATCTTAGCTTTCAACAAGGCTGCAAGCAACCCCTTATTAGAGTTGGAAGTTACTGGAAGAAAAAAATGAAGATTGTAGAGCAAGATAACAATTGATATACGACTGAAAAGTTTCCAAGTTATATGAATCAGGAAAGCAAGATGAAGGAAGCGAACTCTAAAGAACTAATATTCGAGGAAAAATCATATACCAATAAGGGTTTTTGAAGCACTTACGAACAGTCAAAGAAAAAGGATGAGACTTAATTGAAATACGAGTAACACGTAAATGAATTTTAGTAGATGGCACAAGAGACGCCAGCTCTTTAGAGCAGGGCCCATTATAGTATTTTTTGAAAAGAAAAAGAGAAGCAAAATTACGACGATGTGATAATGGTTGGAGGTTAGCTGCAAGAGCAGGTCCGAATATGTTTACAATGCGGATTTGAGATTTATCGAGCTAAAGAATAGAAGTGTCGAGCTCGAAAAGAGATGCAACCTTAGCAGATGCTAATTTGCAACGGATTTGATACATGGTTTCCAAGAAACTAAAGTAATAGTTAATTATAGAAGATGAAGGGTAGACGGCTAACCGAGTACATTACCGTTCACAGGATGATCTAAATAATTGCGATAACGATTGACTGAAAAAAATTGAGTTTTATCTGAAGTAAATTTCTCCAGCCACTGTAAGCCTCATGCTGTAGCAGAAGTGAGATTTTTTTTAAGCTCAAATGCTGCCTCCATACAATCAGAGATTGTTGGAGGGAGCATTTTAGCTTGAAAAAGACTCTTATTATGACAAGATTGAATGGTAGTATCATCAGCGAACAATGCCACCTTAGATGTAAAAATATCTGGAAGATTGTAAGTGTAAATCATTTGGAAGAGTATAGGGCCAAGGATTTAACCTTGAGGAACCCCTGAAATTACAGAATAAGAAGGAAAGTGCTGTCCATTGAGTACAAATTTTATATTACGATTTGAATGAGATTTTTCCAAATACACCGTAAGAAGAAAGCTTATGGAGAAGACACGCATGCCATATATATATATATATATATATATATATATATATATATATATATATATATATATATATATATATATATATATTAGTAGAAAATCACTTAACAAAATTTTTTTTCCATTTTACACTGTGTTTCATCAACAATGATTTCTGATGAATCTTTGTTGATGAAACACATTGTAAAATAGAAAAAAATTTTTGTTAAGTGATTTTCTACTAATATATAATTGCTCTGTTCTTTTAAGAACATTGAGCACTCTATTGTGTAGAATACTTTTTAAAGTTGTTTAAATATATATATATATATATATATATATATATATATATATATATATATATATATATATATATATATATATATATATATATATATATATATATATATATACATATACCGTTTGACAATTTATAGTTGTATTCCAAACTCATCTAAAAATAATTTCAAAAGCAGCCGTGGAGTAGTGATTAGAGTACTGACTAAGGTTCAAGAGACTTGACGTTCGATTCCCGCTCTAGCCCTATACACAACATTGGTAAGGAAAGGAGTTTAAAATTACTAGTTAAATGCTCCTTCGCGGAGCACTTAATGGATATTTCCTGATGGTTATAGATATTTTGTAGTTTTACATTGTTTTCTTTTTTTTTTCTATTTTTGATTTATAGGCAATATCTCTCTTTATAAACTTAAAAAACACTCTTTTTAACACAATATTATTTTTAACAAAACATTCTCAAATAATAAATTTTTAAAATTTGATTAATTCAATATAAAAACTTAATTCTTCATGGCACACACAAAATCACATTGTCGAGAGTTAAATATGGTTAGAAAACTGATTTCAAAATTTTAGAGAGGAAAAATCAAGCTATTCAGTTTTAACATCGTGCGAATAAAACAGGTTTAACAACACAATTTCAGCTATTATAAGATATATATATATATATATATATATATATATATATATATATATATATATATATATATATATATATATATATATATATATATATATATATATATATATTTATATATTTATATATTTATATATACATATATTTAGATACATATATATATATATATATATATATATATATATATATATATATATATATATATATATATATATATATATAAAATACGAAAACAACTGTTATTATAATAAATATTAATTAAAAAAGAAAATACTTGTTTATTATACTTTTTTGCTCTGTTTTCGAATATTTGAAGAACTGCTTTTTTGTCGATGTCAGGAAAGCATAAAAGCATAAAGTTTTAAAATCAGCTTTTAAATCAATAAAATGGTAATTTATTCGCTAAAATCATAAGGTTTAATGAACAAAAACATAAACAAAGCACGGATCAAAGTTGTGATTGTGTTTTAAATAAGAATAATATTTTGTGAATGGTCGTTAATACGAACAATGACGTCATAAAGCGTAGTGAAGTGTTTGTACAGAGTAAGCAAATTAGGGGTCGTCCATAAATTACGCCATTTTTTGAGGAAGGAGGAGGAGTAGAAGGAGGAATTAGTGGTTTTGTGACAACTCATACGGAACTTGTTACTAAAGAGTTACATTTGTTAAATGTTGTGTTAAATGTTGTGAGGAGGTTGGGGGGAAGAAGGGGTCTGAAAGTGTCAAAAATTGCGTGACGTAATTTGTAAACAGCCTCTTACTTTTAAAAAAACTCTAAATGATACCCAGTGAAAAAGCGCACATTGGATACGCGTGGATTTTTTCCATATGTAACCTATGTGGGGATTATTATTTTGACCCATGTGGGTTTCGTATAATAAATCCCACATGGGTTTTATATGGTAAATCCTACATGGGATATAGGTGTTAAAATACTACATGTTATAGATCTTAAATGCCACATATTTTAATCCAAATGGTATAAAAGTAGTCAATACTAGACAAATGAAAGTCCGAATGCTTCTATGATAATTTTTAAAATTCTTTTAATTTAAAAATTAATTAAATAGTAATTTATAATTAATCATCGAAGCTTTCAGAGGCTTAACTTAATCTGGTCTTTGCTACTTTATCCCATTTGGTATTTAAAATGTGTGGCATTTTTGATCTTTTACCATAAACTATTATGACGAAATTTTATAAAATTAAAAAACGTGTTGCAAAATGAATTCATTTTAAAATAAATTCTAATAATAATTACATCCAAAATGAATATTAAAAATATTAATTTTTCTTTTGCAATTTACGCGCCGTTTTTGTCGATTGAATTAATTAAATCGCTTTTGCTTGCATAATACCAAGATTTTGAGAGAGAGCAGACAGAGAGAGAGAGAGAGCAATTTTAATAAGGAACCTTATTAGTTGAGCAATTTTAATTATTAGCCAGGTTGAAGTCATTAATTACTATAATATTTCACAAATAATTATTTCCTAATGTATTACTTACAATAACTAACGTTTTTTGGGTAATTGAACCCATATTATGAGTAATAAGCTTGAACCCATGAGGAGAATTCTGAAAAAAGTGATCAGTTAGGATAAATAGTTAAACAAAAAAACTAAAACAAAAATGTAAAAACCTACTTTACAATGATCTAGTCATTGGGTGCAATAGACACTGGAAGGAAAAGTATCTTTACTTTTTCGTCACACATAATATAATATTCTCTGACTAATAAACAAACATCTAAAATTCTATAAGTAAATTTATTCTTTGATCATTGTTTTCATATCTTATCTTATTTTCATATCATATTATATTATGGTATTATTTATATAACACATCACAACACTAGCTATTATTAAATTTGCGATGTTCAAATATCATACGAACGTTCTCTAACATGTTCATATGGTATTTAAATACAGTTCATACACTGCATGCATGGGATACTGCAGTGTCCCACAAAGAAATGCAGGTTTGAGAGTCAAAAAAATCCGAATTTTCTTTATTAAAAATGAAAAAAAAAAGGGGGGGGGGGGAAGGGGTGGGGGAGGGAGATGGGTTTCTGTAACTTTTTTTGTGCTCCAAAACTTTTGACTTTTGATATAATAAGGTCCTTAAGACTTGAGGGAATTGCGAACTACATTGAGGAACAAAAACAGGAATTTATAATCTGGAGTACCACAGTGTTATTGGAAATAAAACCTCTGGGTCTAGTTTTCAAAGTAACATGATCTAAATTAATGTTTAAATAAAATAATATGCTTTAAAATGCAAATAGTTATACATATAACTTCTGATAGTTAACTATATGGATAACTAGTTATACATATAATTTATTATAAAAACTTATTTTTTAAGGTTATGCTTGAACAAATTAGTACCAATTAATTCAAATTCAAGTTAAAGTTCAAATTAAAGTTCTTATTAGTTTATTGTTTTTGTTAATTTTATATTTATTTGTTCAAATTTGTTAATTAGTTCTATTTCTTAATACAGTAAGAATGTTTATCATTGTTGAACGTGATTTTATTAGTAACTTAATTTTATTTTCAACATATTTTGACAACACCCTTTACATTTTAAATGATGACAGCTTTACTTTTCTATTGACGTTAAATTTATTACGTTTCAATAACTCAGATTTAATCTTAATTGAATTATTGTAAGCTTTATAAGGGTTTGTTGTATATCAAATGGTGTTGTAAATAAATTAAAAACAATATATATATATATATATATATATATACATATATATATATATATATATATATATATATATATATATATATATATATGTATATATATAGTATTTAGGCTATGGGTTCATCCATAATTGATGCCAGTAGATGGAGGGGCAGTGTGAGCTAAAAAGTTTAACAATAGTTGACAATGGGAAGGGGTTGTTGAGACCAAAATAATGTCAATTAAAAAATTGAGTTAAAAAAAAAGTAAAATATTTTATTTTAAGAAAAAGTAAAACAATTTATGCTAGCTATGAGCAGGTCTTAGAGGTATTTACACCAACAATGTGGTCTAAAAACTTCTTGCTTTTGTTGCTTAAAACTGTAGAGGATCGTAGGAAAAACAATTTAAACTCAGAAATTAGCTTGCTTATCTGAAAGAACAATTTATGTTTTTTTTTTTTACTTTAAGTACTGTTTAGAATTAATGTATAATAGAACCAGAAGAAAATTGATGGTATATGCATTTTTATATTATATTAACAATTCAGATATACCATCATAATATGATAACAAAAACTGACATCATTTTCAATGGGAGATGGCAAAAAATTGACTGAGTTTAATGAAGTGTGATGGTGTTCAATAAACCGGGTCATCATCTGACATCATTATGCATAGATGATCCTTTGATTTAGGTAAAATAAGTAATCAATTTGCCATATTTCTCTTTAGAAAGCGTAAGAAAAAAGCATTGTTATGCTGAGAACCTACCTATTAAGCAAGCTTTGACCACCTATTTTATAAATTTGAGAGACAGAAGTGGACGTGCGAATCGCAAAAATACTAATAACAATGCTCTAAATTGTTTTTAACTTTGTAGACTAACATTAACATAGTATTTAAAAATAATAAATGAAGTTTACATGATTTTTATAATTTGTATTGATTTCCGTTAATTATCAGTTGTCAGTCTCTATTTTATAAAATGAATTAAAAAACTATTTATTTATAGTATATTAATAATACATAAATGCTAGTTTCCTTATGCTGTTATCATCACAATGTTAATCGTATTCGTTTTAAAGTGACATTTTGTATAAATTTTATTGTTTAAATGTTATATATATATATATGTATATATATATATATATATATATATGTATATATATATATATATATATATATATATATATATATATATATATATATATATATATATATATATATATATATACATTTACTTTTAAACTGACCCACTTTTAAACTGACCAAAATATTTTCATTAGCACTCATTCTTAATCATCATCATTAGGCCACAGGACCCACCAAAAAAATTTTTAGACTTCTAAGTACATGGGTTCAGGTAGAAGCAGGTTTCATATGAGAGGTTGCGTGATTATTGTAAAAAATATCGCAAACATCTTCATTTTTCAATCATTTTTGATCTAAAAAAAATATTTCCTTAATTTTTAGCTTTTTAAAAAATCACAAATGAGTATTTATCACAAAATAGCAAAAATAAAAAGGTCAAAATCTTAAAAAAATCACATAAAATCAGTTATTTTTATATCTTTTCCAACTTCTTTTCTGTTTTTAGTTACAACTTGCATTGTGTCTTGTAGTAATCCTTCATCATGGGTTTGAGCCACAAAATCTTGAACAAGTCGAATGTGGCGCTCAGCCCTATCATTGACCACTGCAAGGTTTGCTACTTGATTTTAAAAATTTGTATATGAAACATTTGAAACATTAAAGTTATCATCTATCCATGTTTTTATCATTTCTCTAGAAATACCTAAGTAAATAAATATCAGCCAGGACTCCTCTGTAACAAAATCAGACAAAACTGACATGGGAAGTATATGTGTTGGTGAATCTGGTTGTTCTGTACTGAACTCATCAAGTGATGGAGGATCAAAGCTTATCAGCTTTAGAGCTATTTCAGCTCTTTCCTTTGAATCTAGATCACCATTTGCTATTGAAAGAATAACCAACTGAGGGGTCAGGTACAAACTATGACGAACCAGGCTTGAATGGAGCTTTTTTGCCAGGGGACCATACTTGGATTTATATAGCTCATTTGACATCATTTCTAAAGACAGTTTGAAAGCATCCAAATCATTTGATGGTGCCTGGGCTGCAATAGGAGACTTCAGGAAGTATGATCCATAAAATGTGACAATAAAGTCAGTTGACATTTGCAACATATCTTTCTCACTTTTATTCAATTTTGAATTTATCTTCGAAGTCAGCTGCATGGTCAGCAAGTATAGGCAGTCAGCCATGAATCTGGCATGATGATGAGCACCTGGTTCCTTGAATTGGAAACCAGGTACATGGCCCCCAAAGGTCAATGACCAGTAGTTCACATAGAGCTTTATAGTCTCCTCTTTGAAAACAATCTCTTTTCAAGGCTGTTTCACAAAAACTCTTAGTATCTATTACTCTTGTATGAAAAGTAGTACCTACTTTAAACTCATCTCTGTCATAGTTAAAAAAAAGCAATTGATCCATACTTTTAGCTCCTTCTTGTATTTGTTGCCAGTTATTTTGGAAATCTTTATATATTGCTCTTGATGGCGATTTTGTTGTTCCTTGAATATAATCCATTGCATGTGATATGTGCCTTTCAGATATGTGGTGCCTGAAAAAATTTGAATATGAAAAACTGTACACTGTACAATGTAAAAGTATGTGACAAAATAAATGATTTTTATAAACATTTAAGTACCTACAGAGGAGCCAAAGCACTGGTTGTTGAAGCACATGATCCACCAAGAACTTTATAGCCCCATTATACTTTCCAGTGTTAGAGGCAGTTGTATCTGCACTACAACCAATGATTTGGTCAGTGAACTCATAGTATTCTAAAATGTTCTGAATAGCAATAGCTTGATCCTGTTCTTTAGATGACTCAATTTCTAAAACTCCGAGCAAGAAATCTAGGGGTTCATTAACCTGCGGTGATGAACGACTGAAAGCTAGCCTTTCTACAGTTTCAGACATTTTTTTTTCAGTTCTATAACGCTTGACAAGTTTTGTATCAAAGTGAAGGACAACCTTTAAATCTCGTACTTTGTCTAGATTTTCTACTCTGACCAATTCTGCTTTATTTTCAATAACAATCTTTCTGTTTCTATGCAGACCACTCTTTGATACAGGAACTGTATTGAGATCAACACCAGCAATACTGAAAAGTTGGGCCAGGAGTGAGGTTTCTGCTCTAACGCTTACCTTATACCTGGTCAAGAATGGAACCCATTTGTCAAGAATGTCATTCATTGAAAGCTGCAGGCAAACTCTATCTTTACTAATCTTCTGTTATTTTGGTGAAGGCTCAAAATCACTATCATTATCAGTTGCACTTGTTCCACTTGATGAAAATGATACTTCCATCTCAAAATTTTTCATTCTTTCCTTTTCCTCTATTGTTTTCTTCCTTGACCTTTCCTGTCTCTCTTTTTCCCGTTCATCTTCTCTATGTATTCTCTCTATCATATCAAACATTCTTTTTTCTCCATCTTTAATTCTGTCATGATAAGATTTGTCTTTACTGTTGTCAAACTTTACCATTTCACCTCTAAATGCTTTCTTCAGGAACTCAATGTCCTCTCTTTTTGCATCTTTGACTCTATTTTCATCATTTTTGATCAGATTTAAGATATTTGTTTTATAAACTTGAAATGTACAGTTTGCCTCATTTACAAAATCCTGTTTTTTTTATTTAACTGCTCCTGTTTCTCTCTATTTTCATAAAGGGTTCTAACTTTGCATAGTTTCTGGTAGCGATCATAAGATTGTACAAGCTTTTCTTTGACTACTTGCTCTGTTAACCGAAATTTTGAATCAAAACCACCCCTGTCCCAAAGATTTAACAGCTATCTGAGTATACATACACCAGTGAATTCCCCATTCCCCTCTGTTTCTTGACCTTGACATTTGTGCACAGGATAAGTTTTGTTTATTGTTCTTTGATCTTAGCCAATATATTCGACGACGAACATCTCCCATTGTGGGTAGTGTAAAAAAATTAAAAGTAGGTTTACATTGTTTTTCTACATACAACTATTTTTGATAAACAATTTTACTCAGCTTTTTCTAATACTTTTTAAAAGTAAATAAAAAATATAAATTGTTTGGTGCAAACATATGAAGGGGATGCTGAAGAAAGTAGAGTGTTCTTCTACTCCTGTTGGTTCGCTGAGGAGCTGGACTTCTGCTTTGGGATGTACATGAGGATCCTGGCTGATGGTCCCTACTAGTTCTAGGAGAGGTATTTCTCAAAGAAGAATAACTTTGGCATAAGGAAGGTTCTTTGGAACTCTCCTCAGTTCTCTCTCTTGCTGCACTCTGACCATTTCTGGTCCTAGAGGATCTGCGGAGGGTCCCATCATCATCACTATCCATTATGTATTTTTTTTAATTTAGATATTTCTGAAAAATCAAATGTAATAGAAATCAATCAAGTCACATCAAATAAAAAAGAAAATAAAAAAAAACATATGAATTAGTAAAATTGCAGATGTTTTAGTATTAAATATGATAGGATAAAATTTTATAATGAGTATCGGTATTTTTTTGTTTTCAGCAGGCCTAAAAATTAAAATTTTATTAAAAAAAACATGTTTAAGGTCATTGAAATGCATTAAAATTACATTATAGTTTAGAACATAATACTATTTTCTCCATTTGATGTTTTGAAATATTTTTTTAGACCAAAAATGTCTAATAATTGAAAGAATTCTGTAAAATTTATGAATAATCACGCAACCTCTCATATGAAACCTGCTTCTACCTGAACCAATGTACTTAGAAGTCTAAAATTTTTTTTGGTGGGTCCTGATGATGATTAAGAATGAGTGCTAACAAAAATATTTTGGTCAGTTTAAAAGTGGGACACCCTAATATATATATATATATATATATATATATATATATATATATATATATATATATATATATATATATATATATATATATATATATATATATATATATATATATATATATATATATATAAATATATATATATATATACATATATATATATATATATATATATATAATATATATATATATATATATATATATATAAATATATATAAATATATATATATATATATATATATATATATATATATATATATATATATATATATATATATATTAATACGGTAATGAATAGTGCGCATAGTTACGCCTAATGTTTCGCCTATTGTTCGTATTGTTATTTACGGTTCTGTAATCTGTAAAATACACTATTTCTTAGTTTTTAAGAAGTTTCTAGACTTATTTATGCGCGGTTACATTTTCCATGCGGTCTTTCAAGTTAAGTCAGCTTGCGAATTTGAGATGATGTACTTTTATTCTCAAGAAGAGTTGATGTTGTTCATTGTTTAAAACAAAAATTTAAATAATCGTTTGTTAGTTGTTGGTTGTTTTTATTATTCTAATTTTTATAGCCTGTTTTTATTTTTTGGAAGAAGTTAGAAATAAAATGTCTGGTAAAATAGTTTTTTTAGTACAATCTAAACATGAATGCTGTAATTTATCTAATCTTCTAAATATGAATACTGTAATTCAATAGAGTTAGTGTCGTTTCACTTTCTTTCTTAATAAAGAACTTTCTAGGCTTTTCTAAAAGCGTTTCTTTACTCCGCGCGGTCTTTCAAGCAAGGTCTTCCAGCCGATTAGAGCTGATAAATTTTTAGTTTTAAGTGGAACTGATGTTGTTCATTGTTTAAAAACTAAAATTTGTTTGTTGTTCGTTGTTTTTATTTTTCTGTTTTTTTTTTAGAAGAAGTTAAAATTAAAATGAGTGGTAAAAAAGTTTTTTTTAGTACAATGTTTCTTTTTTAGTAAAGTGTTTCAGTTTTGTCTTCAGTCTTTTTAGATCATTTTAAGCAAGTATTGTTTCATTTTTTTAGAGCAGTTAGAAGGAGCTGAAGGCCTTTTTAGTAAATATATAGTGTATAGTAGTTTATTTATAGTTTATATTAGTAACATAGTTATATTAGTTTATTTATAGTTTATATTAGTTTATATAGTATATAGTAGTTTATTTATAGTTTATATTAGTTCAAGTTTATTTAGGGTTTATATTAGTAAGTTTATTTATAGATTATAGATTAGGATTAATGAGAATACAAATTTTTTTTTAGACAAGCTAGCTGACAGCGACTTAAGTAAGTTTTATCATATAGATTTTATTTGAGTACAAATGTAGCATTAGCAATTTTATTGTATATAATTTTATTTCAATTTTTATTTTCAGACAGACAGGTAGAACTCAGTAAGGACTTAGATTTTGTAGATTTAAAAACTTCTTTTGAATATTCTTTTAAAGCATTGAATATGTTTTAAATATTTTAATAAACTTTGTCATTTAGGTGTGGTAGCATCATCAGTTGGTGCAAGTGGTAGTAATGTCTTTTATTTTATTTTACAGCAAAGAATAATGTTTTTTAATTTATTTTAAAAAGAATCAATAAATTTTGTTTATTTAAACATAATCATCAGGATAAAATAGATAAGATAGATAAAATAGCTTTTTCATTTAATATTTTTTTATTTAGTAATAACTTCAGTTGCACCAGCCACAACAGGTAACTTCGTACATTTATTTTAATATACTTGAATTACATTTGTTAGTTAACTTTTCAAGCAATAAATATTTTTTATTTCAACATTTTCGTCAAGATTATATAAATAAACTTTTTATTTGATAATTTATATTAGTTGCTTCTGGATCAACTTTAAATAATGGTAACTCATTAATTCATATTTTATTATAGATAAATGTAGATAAAAAAATGTAAGTTGGAAATTTTTGTAGATTTAAAAGCAGTAAGCTTTTTTCTAAAGGTTCTTTCTATTTTTGGATTAAATCCACTATCACTACATTTGTTCTATGTTTACGTAGTGTACTTTAATAATTTTTGTCATTTGAAAAAAAATATATCAATGTTAAATTACACCAGGTTGTCGAAAATAGTTATAGTTTAATGATAATGTTGTAGACTGTTAGAGCAGATTATAGATCTTTGATCTATTTAATCTATTTAATAACCTACTACCAAAGGGAAAATTTACTATCAGTTGTTTGTTTGTTTTTCTGTTTAGTTGACAACAATGAAGAGAGAGGTAGTATGTTTAAAAGGATTTTTATTTTTTTATAAAGTAACTTAAAATGTTTTTTAAAATATTGTTGTTGACTTAAAAGTAAAACAGTAGGTTTTTATATTTTTATACAATAAGCCCAAGAACTTATAGTTCTTGGGCTTAACTAAGGTAATACTTAAAATTATATTGTCAATAATAGAGAAGAAATTTAAAATTCTCAGTAAGACAGCTTCTTATTATTTTACCTCAAGTTAGTTTAATTAAAGTTTATTTTCTTTAGTTGATCAAGAGAGAGCTAATAAAGGTATTAGTTACATTAGTTTAGTGAATTTATTTTTAAAAAGTTAAGTAGATATTTTAACGTCTATACATTTAAGTGCTTTTATTGTTTAGACACAGAATTGAAGACTGAAATAAGTCAGTGTTTTTGCTATTAAAATAATTGTTAATAGGAATTTGTTTATTTGTACTGTAACTGGAATTTTAAAACTTCAAGTACTAAAGCTTTATTTTCTTTTTTCTTTTAGGAGAGTTGTAAAAAAAACTAAGTATAAATTATGTGATTGGTATAGTTAAATAAAGCATTTATATCTGTACACTCAGTAGTCCAAGTCAGTTGGCACATTTTAGGAATTGTCTAGGAGAGAGTAAATAGTAAGATAATTAGTCTTTATTGGCTTTTTTATTCTTGATGGTTAAATTCATGTTTTATTTAATTTGTCTTTTTTAATTTGTCTTGAGGCACATGAAATATAATTTTGACAAAAATAAAAAGTTAAATAAAAAAAGTGAAAAGTCATTTCTGAACTACAGACGTTTTTCCTTTGAACATTGTGGGGACACCAGACCCTTTATATTGACCATGATTAATCCATACCGGGGTGTTGGGAGACACCGAAGAAAAAACATCAACCAAAAGGTTGTAAATGTCTTCTATCAGTAAAGATATTTATAACTTTTTTGTTGCCGTTTTTTCTTCGGTGACTTTTTTTTATTTTTTTTAATTTTGTAATTTTTTTTTTAATTTATAATTTTTTATTTTTTATAATATACTATTGTTTGTATTTGGTTTGTTTTTGTCCTTTTTAATTGAAATTTTATTTGTTTTTCACCAATTAAACTTAAATATAGTCTAAAAACTTAGTAATGTCTAGGAAAATGGTTCGGCCATACACTGATATGACCTATGTCAGTTGTAAATTACTCAAATAACGTTAAATAATTGGTACATTAATTTATTTTAATTTTACAGATAGTTTAATTTTTTGAAAACTGGACCCAGAGGCTTTATTACCAATAACACTGTGGTACTCCAGATTAAAAATTGAAAAGTTTCTGTAAATATCCTGTTTTTGTTTCTCAATGTAGTTTGTAAGTCCGTTAAGTCTTAAAGCCCTTATTATATCTAAAGTTAAAAGTTTTGGAGCATAAAAATTAGTTACAGAAATTTATCTCCCTCACCACCACCACCCCCTATTTTTTTCTTTTTTAATGAAGAAAATTGGAATTCTTTGACTTTCAAACCTGCATTTCTTTATGGGAAACTTTAGTGTCTCATGATTGCATGCTTGGCCTTTGACAACATTTGAACTTGCATCAGTTAATTGTTTGCAGATAATATACTCAAGAACTATATTCAAAGAACTATTATATTATCCTAATATGTCTATTTGCACAAATTTTAATCTTATTTCTATAAAGAAAGATAAACATTTTTCGTGGTACTTACATACTTGCTTGCCATTCTCTAAAATAGTATATAATACATTTACATAATATAAATGTAGCCTCGCCGCAATTCAATGTCGATTATAAAATTTAAGGTTTTTTGGTTTCAGCCTTCAAAAAAATTCCAATGTAAATCCCACAAGAAACCCACTTGGGATTTTCTATGTGACTAAATACTATATAGTTCCCACATGTAACCCATGTAGGATTACCCACATGGGAAAATCCGTCCCACAAAAATCCCATCAATCCCACACGGAACCCACGTGGAACCCATGTGGGACGTGGTTTTATTTTTCACTGGGTAGTATTTTAAAGTAGATGTTCTCTCATCATAATTATTTAAAGTAGATGTTCTTTGAAACTCAATATTTGGATGAGTTTTTCAGTACGATTTCAAATAAATAAACAAAAGTTTTATTTCATATTTTTAGCCATAATGAACACAGTGGCGTAACTAGGGGGAGCACAACCCCGCAAGGCGGGAGGGCCCCGAAGCTTAGAGGGCCCCGCGGAGATTTTTCACGTATTCTTAAAGGAAAAAAGATTATTTTTCTATAATAGGAACTCTATTTTAGAATTAAATTTAAACAGAAATTCTATTATAGATTTAGTTTCAACAGAAGTTCTGTTGGAGAATAAAATTTCAATAGAGATTCGATTACAGAATTTAATTGCAATAGCAAATCCATTATAAAATTTCTATTGAATATTAGTGAACATTAGTGAATATTAACGTTGTCTATCATAGAAATACCGCTGATATAATTTAGTACTTTTGTATTTGTTGATAAAGTTAGGTGATTTTGAAGTGGAAATTAAGTATAAAAAATTAAATATTATCATATTTAGAAGGTAAGTGCTTTTCTTTTTATATGCAATCATGCAAAGCAGTAAAAATCATGTAATTATAATTTTCATTACAATAAATTGAGTTATCAAAACGTTTAACTAATAGGTAATAAACTAGTTATATTTATAATACTGGTAATATTTTTTAACTGCTTGTTAAAAAAATCTTGCAATTTTATACTAGCGATTTAAAATTTCCTATATAAATTAATTTCTGAGATCTTGAATTTTTAAATTAAAAAATGTATATAAACGCGATACAGGTAGAACCATGTTTTTGGTGTTGAGTACGCTTAAGGTTTTATTTTAGTACGAGGATAGTACTAATTAACAAAGAATCACAAATTATGAGTACATATTTCATATAAAATTAAAAGGGCGGACTCAAAATACGAACTAAAGAATAAATACAAATTAAGTCTATTATTTATTCAAAAATATTTAGCTATATATATTTATATCTATAGGGTTAATACATAGATATAATTGTCCTAATAAAATATTTTTCTTACAATAGCATGGACTCAAAAAGAACTTATATAAGAGGAGCCAGAAAAAGGAAATTAAAAAAGGAGACTGATGGTAGATTACGTAAAAACAATAAAAAGATATCCTAATTTTTTCATCAGTAGAACAGAAAACTAGTGAAGTAGTTGTAGATAAAAAATATCAATGTTGTTACTAGTACTTCTCAACCAACCCAACAAGAAGAAACGTTATCTGTTTCACTTAACTTAGAACACCATGAAATTTCAAAAGTTCATAATAAATCTCGTTATAAAAGTAATGCAGATATTTTTGCAAATCCTAACAATCACTACCACTGCAATGCAAGATGAAGAAACAGATCCAGAACCGTATATATTTTAGGAATTAAATACATTAACAACAGATATGGGATATTTTAAAGGAAAATTTCTTGATGATAGCACAAAAAGATTTACTATTTCTTCTGAAAGATGTGAACTACAAGGACCATTTAAAAAAGGTCCTTCACAAAATTTTAGACAATTTTCCACAAATTATTTTTATTGTGCATGTAAATTTGGTCGAACACAGGAATTTTGGCTCTGTTATTCCAAAATTCTGGACTCAGCATATTGTGAACCATGTTGGTTATTTTCAAATGATAAAAATAACCAATGGCGTTCGGGAGTTCGAGACTGGAAAGGGCTAAGTAAAAAAATAAAAAGTTGTGCTTCTTGCCTAAAACATATTGAAGAATGTCAAGTATACGATCATTGGAAACAAAACAGGTCACTTAATGAGGATACAGAGACATTAATTCGTCATAAAGCTTCCTTTTATAAATAAAATAATTAAAATAAAATAAAATAATTAAAAATAAATAAAATAATGGGACAAAATAAAAAACTTTGAATTTGTTTTTATTTGCGTCATTATGTATAACATATTAACGAATGTAAATTACACTGCCTTAAGATAGTATAGCTATTATGAAAATAAAAATTCTGCCATAGAAATAAATAGTTTTTGCTATTAAGTATGCATCTCTTAAACATAATTTCAATGTTCGTTCTTTTTTATAATTATTTTGAGAAAAGATTCTAGATTATTTTTCGTATTTATAAAATAAATATTTTTTATATACTAAATCGTGTTATATTAACTCAATATAATAATCAAATATTGGATATTTCATTTGTAAATATACTTTGAAAAAATTTAAAGTGGGAGGGCCCCTTTACTTTTTTGGCGGGGGGCCCCCAAATTTATAGTTAGGCCACTGAATGAACAGAAAAAGTTAAACTCTATATTATTTTGATATAAAAGTTGTTCTTCTCATCAACAAAAATAATACTCAAGTTGCTGAAAATTTTAAAAAAAAAATTTGCCTTTTCATTACATGCAGAATAATAAAAACAAATTTATAACAGTTAAGAAGTTTTTTTTTTAGTGTGTTTTTTTGTTTTGAGTTTTTTTTGTAAATGAAGGTGGACATAAGGGTGTCTCAAAAAAAAAAAATTTTTTGAAAATCAAAATGTGGAAAAGCTCAATCGTTATCGTTATGTATTTGTAGCATATTGCGAAAATTTCAGCCGTTCAAATCAACTTTAAGGTAAAGGAGGTGGTTTAGTCAATTTCTCCATAATAGAATATTATATTGCAAATTTATTATTTATAATAACTTTTTTATGTTAGGAGAATTTAGGAAATACACTTTTCAATAATTGTAAATATTTAATTTAATATAATCATTTTTAAGTTATTTACACATTTTTATTTATAATACATGACAAAAATTATTAAAAAATAAAAAAGTAATATAATTAATAATTTTAATAGACGTTAAAATGAAAAAAAAATCGATTTGTTTGGTAATTCTTCTAGCACAAAAAATGCGCGCGTTCATATGAAAGTTTTACATAATAAGTAAGTTTTCATTTCATTAAAGTTTATTTTTCAATTGTTAAGCGACTTTCTTCAAATAATTTGTTAAGTGTAGATAATTATAATAAAAAGCAACACGTGTATGCTATGCATGATACGCTTTTTTTTTTGCTTGGCGAAAAAAGTATTTTTTAATAGTATTATTTGCTGTTACGAAACAAACTACTGTACTCTAAGCTATATTTTACACTATAAATTTATAAATATATATAATTTTATAAACTGTATTAGCCATATGTTCAGACAATGGCTTCAGGAAAAAAATGCCACAATACAATACTAGAGCTGAAGATTTGAGACAGGCTGCAAGAAAGCGTAGACAATTTTATTTGTTAGGCTTTCCACTGCAAAGCTTTGCTCCAATCGACTTCCAACGACTGGAGAAATGCTCAGAAGATTTAACTGACTCAACACAAGAAAAGAAACTAGGTAACGTCTAAAAAATTTCTGAATTTTATCTTTTTGTTTTTACTTAACCATTTGGCATTTTCTTAGCACTACCAAGATAAACTGTAAAGTTGGATGTGTCCTTGCTTCTGGAAAAGGTTATCTGAAATGCAGCAAGTAAGCTGAAGGAATATGTGAAGGAAGGAAGGTGAGAAGGAAGGAAGAAGAAGAAGGTGTGAAGGAAGGAAGGTGCATTTTGAGAGAACTAGTAAACTTGTGGAGCAAAGCTGGATTTGACAGCAATTTCATACTCACAGAGCAGCAAATTCGAAACAAAATTACCAACAAGTTCAATGAGTACCAATCTCGAAAAAGACTCAAGACTCTAAGTCTACCAGAAGGAAGCTACTGCAAGAAAGTAAATAACTTTCTAAATGAAAGCAACTTTTTATTCCCAATTCATAAGACCAACATCTTTAACTTGATAAAGAGTGATCCATTAAGGAACAGAGAGGCTCAAAAAGAGGACTTTGAATTTCTAAAGCACTGTCTCAAAGGACGCATAGTCAAGATGGCGGGTATTGATAACACATTTCAAAAAAATGCTTGTTTAGCTTTGGAGAAAATAAGAATAGTGGAAGAAAAAATGCGCTCACAAAATGAAAAGCTCAGAAATTAAGAAAAAAATAATAAAAGGAAGGTAGAAGAACTAGAACAAAGAGAGTTTGAAGTTTCCTGGTACACAGACAGTGATAGCCTTCCAGACTCTAACGAAGCTTTTATGCCTCCTACAAAGACCCAAAAGATTTCAGGGGAAGTAAAAGTTAGTCTTCAGCTAAGTATGGACGAACTCCTAAACAATTGGATCCCAATCATGACAAGATATGGTATTGGTGTTCGACCAGGAACCTGTTTATTGACACCTCTTTATAAAGCTGGCGGTATTTACATTGAGGAGTTGAAGATCTCAAGATCAATTCTGACTAGGAAAGCACACACTGTAGTAGAGTCAGAAGCCCAGATCATCCGAGAGCAGAACATGGACAAAGTAAGATGCTTAAAGCTAGTGATTCACTTTGATACTAAAATTGTTAGACAGTACACCAGTGAAGAAGCAATTTCCACAAGTCATGAGAGGATAACTATAAGCGTTTCTTCTCCTGAAGCTGACCCTTTAGCTTTTCTGCTTGGTATTTTGAAAATTAAATGCTCCAAGGGAAGCGACCAAGCTGTAGCCATTTAAGGTATCCTCGAATACTATGAGCTATCAGATCAAGTTATTGGGGTGTGTGCTGACACCACAGCTAGCAACACAGGAAAGAACAATGGACCTATTAGAAATGTTATTCTTCATGTTTTGGGGAGGCCTGTTCTCTGGCTAATGTGCAGAAATCACATATATGAGAGACATGTGTCTCATTTCATGGAATTTATTTTTGGTACAACAAAAAGTCTAAGCTAACACCTCTATGTTTTACTTCAGAAGCTATGGCCGCAAATACATAGAGAAGTTGATAAACTTGAAAGAATTGTCAAATTTGAATGGTCTCAGGATGCATTTAGACCAGGTACTCTTTTGCACCAACTTGAAGTTGAAACTAAAAAATTTTGCACCACAGCACTTCAGAGAAACACTTTCCAAAGAGGAGACTACAAGTATCTTTGCCAGCTGCTGGCTTACTTCCTGGGTGCAGGTATATCTAATTTTTTCTTTTGGCAGCCGGGAGCTCACCGTGAGGCCAGGTTTATGAGTGACTGTCTTTACCTTCTTGTTCTGCAGATCACACAAAACTATCATCCGAATGATTCAAAAACAGTAGAGCCTGCTACTCTCAAGAACATAAACACTGCTACAAATTATATTGTGTTTTTCCAAGGTCTATTCTTTCTGAAGAGTCCTATGGCAACTCAAGCTCCTTCAAATGACCTAAGAGCTTTTAAGATAGCTTACCAGCACCAAATGTCAGATGATAACAATGCCTATGCAGAGATTGGGAAAGTTCTCAACAAAAGTCTTCTACGGCACACTTGGTATCTAGCTCCCCAGCTTGTATTTTTGTCAATTGCTGACAGGGATCTAGATACAGACGTTAAGAACAACATCCTTAGCAAATTGTTGTATTTTGCCGTTCTAGAAAAAGAATATATGGTGCTTGAGAAACCTAGAATCAAGCCAGTCATTGTTCCAATGTCATCTCTTGATGGTTTTGTCTCCGACCAAAGTTATCTTCTCTTTTTTCTCCTAGAATGCATGAAGGAAGAGCTTTTGCTGTAGAGAGAGAAAGGTATAGCAGTTCGCGAAAGTAAGAGAGCCCCTAAGTCATTTGTCAAGTTTTCTGCTTGTGCAAATCAGCTTGCAGTTATAAATGATAGGGCAGAACGTCACATAAAGCTGATCCAAGACTTCATTGGAAGGGCATATAACGAGGATAGACTTCAGGATACTCTTCAGATAATTACTAAACATTATTATACAGACATGCAGTGTGTAAGTTGTTAGGGGGAGGGGGTCGATTTTGAAAAATTAGGCATTTTAGAATAGCACATATCATGCTCATTTTTAATAACAAAAAAAGGAAGTCAATCGCATTTAACAATTTACACCTAACAACCACTTACCCCACCCAATGTACGCGCATGCTACAAAATAATGTTTGCAAAATTTTTTAAAGTATTTCCATATCATTTTATTTAATAAAATAAACTATTAATTTCTAATACGAGGAATTTTATTGCTTTGATTATTTAATTATTTTACAAATTAACCTGCTTTTTTAATTTTATATATTATTTTCTAGGTTGTCCGTAAAAACAGACAGCAAGTATCCAAGAAAGTTACAAAGAAGTACCTGCATAACATCTAACAAGTATTACAACTGTAATCACGTTTTTGTTGCTTTTAAACTCAATTTAGAATTATTATCTGAAATAAAATTGTCACACAAAATCTGTATTTTCTTTATTCTATTAGATATATTTTAAATCGAAACCAGTGTTTTGTGAGTAATTTAAATTTAAAGCTAGCTATATTCGAAACTTTAAAATATAATATTCAGGAAAAGTTATATTATATAGAAATTGACTAAAACCACCTTCTTTACGTTAGAGTTGATTTGGGAGGCTGAAATTTTTACTATAAGTTACTAATACATAATAATAACGATTGAACTTTTCCACACTTTGATTTTCAAAAAAAAAGTTTTTTTGAGACACCCTAGTGGAGATTTTTTTGTAAATGAAGGTGGACATTTTTTGTAGAATTGTGTTTAGAGTAGGTAGTTGCACCAAAAAAGTTAATTTAATCCAATACGAATAAATGTGTAATAAAATGAAAGAGAATGAAAAATGCTTTCCAACAAGACCAAATTTATGATGCTGGCATTATTGGTTCAAAAGTTATTGAGATTTTTAGTTTGTCCGAAGTGCCTTGACATCCTATGGACTTTATATAGAGAAATAAAAAAAAAGTGATGCAATTTTCTTTTAAATGTGAATATTTCAGAAAGTATTATGAATACATTAACAAAAGTAGATACCAAAATGAGCAGTTTCAAAAGAGGAATTTATTTGTACTAGTTGCAATGAAAAAAGAAATGAAATAAAGAAATTATTATCTATAAATTATGCAAATTACAAAAAAACGTTTGATGATTTTTTTTAAATAAATATGAATATTTCATAAGTTTTTAAGATTACATATAGGTAAAAAAATACACATTAAAATGAACAGTTTCAAGAGATGAATTGGAACTTATAAGTAGCAAAAGAACATGAAAATTTTTTTCTTACATAAACAATAACAGTTAACTAAACTTCAAAAAATAGTTTGCCAAGTATCATGTCAGCAATAATTGACTCAACAAACATGTCAAAATCCTCTGATGAGTCCTCGTCGAAACCCCAGTAAGATGTAACGTACACAGTTCTCTTGTCTTTCCTTTCTGTTAGTATTCGTCGATAAAAAATTTTGTCCTGTCCATTGTCTAGTTCCCATTTATGATTAAACAAATGATTAGTCATACTTTGATTGCTTAACATTTTTTCAAGAAAAGGTTTCTGGTTTAGGGCAACTTTTATAAACATTTCATTACCAACAGAGGCATTATTTAGCAAGACTTTTTTAACGTCTTGTTCCAGTTTCTGCCTGGATGCCTTGTTAGCCTTTTGAGATGCTTCAATCCGTCTTGTTTTAATGTTATCGTCTATCCCTTTACTTTTAAGCACTCCTGCTTTTCGGATCTGTGATCCTCTAGTGATAGAAAATTGTATTAGGTTTCTTTGAATATCTTCTGGTTTTGGATTCAATCCACTGAAGAGTGTGATTCAGTTTTGCTTTAACTTTTGAATCTAGATATCCAATAGTGGCATTGGGGGCTTTTCTAAGTAGACAGTCTGTCATGCCAAGAGCACGTTCTGCATGCATATTGTTGGCAGGTACTGATAGTGTGTCCTTCAATATTTTGATATATAATTGTGCAATTGTCTACGAACAACACGCTCAATAGAACTCCGAAGAGTTGATGTTATTTTGTTGAGGAGCGTTATATCAGTTGTTTTCAGGAATGACTTGTGCACCTCGTCAAACACCATTTTTGCCCAAAAATATCTAGATCTGTTGACAACAAATCATTGGAATTTTGTTTCATCTGGGTGATTCTTTGATGACAAATTTGGAACATGGGTACCTAAATTTAATGAAATGTAAAAATAAATGAAAAAGGGTACACAATATTCTTAAGCTAAAATAATATTAAGAAAAAAAGATAGAAAGACAACAATTAAATGTGATCAATTTTACTAAAAATAAGTTTTAACTACTATTATTTTAAAATAAAATAAAAAATACCAGTTCAACATTAGATTTCTGCAATACATTTTCATAAACTAGTTTCATCCACGGGCCTGTAATTACTTTTCCAATCAATCCTAGAGCTTGCAGCTGAAAGGTGATGCCATCTTTACCGATGTCCACAAAAAGAGCTTTACTCACAACATTTTTGTTGTGTCTGAAAGTAAATATTTCAAAATGTTAACTTGATTTTCAATTATATTTTTGAAGCTCTATCAATAGTTTGTAAAAATAAAACTCTTACTTCTGAAGAATGGACTTTAGCAGCTGTAGATGGAATATAGCAACTCCAGCCATGTGAAAAATTACATGTACCCTGTTTCCAACATAGCGCAGAAAGGTTCCTGGAGCAACTCCATGTTCTCTCAAGAAAGACTTGAATGTTGCTGGTTCACCTTTGAAGCTATATCTAAAAATAGTTTTTACTTTTAGAAATAAATAAATAAATAAATATATATATATATATATATATATATATATATATATATATATATATATATATATATATATATATATATAATATATATATTATGTGTTATATTTTTTTATAGTACCATACATCATATTTGTTATTTAAAAAGTTTTGCAAAACAAAGAATATATAAATTAGATATAGTTACCTAAGTTTTGAAATGTTGTACAGAAAAGACACTACAGATCCTTCTTTTCCAGTGGCAGTTTTAATTTTCAGCTCTTTGTCTACATCAATGAGAGCTTTTTTAGACGCTGTAGCTATTCCGTCCAATGGATGCATATTGTAATGAAGTTCTAGAAGTTCAACATTAATATCCTGTTTTAGCAATTCAATAACACAATGATTCACAGGTGCCCTATCTGAAAGACAACTTTTAATTCTGGACAAAAAGATTTCTTTAACTGTTACTCTAGACATCTGTGTAAAATCAGCATAAGTATCAGCTACTTCTTTTAATGCTGTTAATATGTGTGTGTCATAATCAAATGCTTTACCCCCTGGTAGTCTCATGGTAGAAATGGTAAGTGACTGCTTTTGTGGGTAAACACTTACATGAAATTCATTGAGATGTTTGTCCACCACTGTAGTGGCATCAAATGTCAAAGTCGCAACGTCACAAGTATGTAGAGCCTCTCCTGTCTGAATAAGAGATATCACTCCTAGCTCAAAAGCCATTCTGGCAACATTTGATTTGTGCGGAACTGAAGACAGTTCTGTCCCAGTCAAAATCTGTCATACATGGGTTAGAACATCACTTATATTTGTGATAGGTACTTGGCTAACTAAGGACCTGTAGACACATTTCCTCAATGCTGGACCATATGCTCGTCCTACCATGGTTTCAATCACACTTTTGTCTTGTGGCTCTAAGATCAAACTTAAGAGATAATGGTTTTGTTCTGTGAGTTGACAACATTCCTTTTTACTTTCACCAACTCCATTTTGAACTCAAGTTCAATGCTTTTAATGTGTTTATCTCTTTCTTTTGCTTCAGATCTGTTTTTTTCTAATAAGTTATTTAACTGAGTTCTTGGCTTACTGTTTGATATTTTCAGCTTCCTTATTGAATTATCGTACTCTTTATAATCCAGAGATTTCAAAACTATCTGGTTGTCTTTAGCGTGAAAATAGTTTTGTTTCCACATTGTCAAGGAAGCAGATTTTTTATTTTCCTTCTGAGTTAAATTACGATTTGTAAACCTTAGATTTTCATATATTTTCAGTTCATCTCTCAGAAATTGAATTGTTTCTCAAGAGTGGCGAAGAGATTGTTTTTTTGCAAAACATGACGGGCAACCTTTTCGGTTGCTGAAGCCTGTTGTACATGATATGCCATCTGCCGCAGCATGTTGAGTTTCATTTGCATCAGCAAAAGCTGTGTTGAAATCTAAGGTTGTGTCAACTATTCCTGTATTGGTAGTATCTGCCATAAAGGCTGTATTAAGATCTATACTGGTCATTGCTTTAGTAGACTCATAATTCTTTGGTTGATACCTGAAAGTCATATCACAATAATTAACTATTTCAAACCAGTATCGATCAGGAACTTTTTTGAATTTTAAAAAACCATCTGTTCTTTTAATGGCAGTCTTTAGTTTAACAACATCAGCCTTTGGCAAATACTCAGTTAAAATCTTTGTAGACTCTGCAAGAGCTTTTTTACTTTGATATTTTAGATATAAAATACACCCATTCCTAATAGGTATGTCGATTAGGGAAAAATTTTCTCCAATGAAACTCCATAAATCCTGGGTTGTTTTTCTCATTTTGAATTTGTGGACCTAAAAACGGAAAAAAAAGAAAGAATTAGATCCATAATATAATAATATATATATAGTCACAGATTCTAGAGTCTAGAATAGATCAATCAACAATTAAAAGTTCTAAGACTATGTCACTACTGACTAAACTAGTCACTTAAGTTCACTGAATAACCTTATAAAGTAATAAAGTCTAAGTCACTAAGTCTAATTTTCCAATCTAGATCTAGAATAATCTACATTCTAGATCTAATAACTTACAATTATAATAAGTTCACATTTTAACAAATAGAAATAGATCTAGTTCTAGAGTAATCTAGAGTCGAGACTAGTATCATGGCTCCTTAGTTTTACTTTTTTTAAAAACACGATCTCATTATCGATAATTGGAAGTCGGCCAACAATGGCAACATGTAGATTTGTGCTTAAAAACTTTATGTTGTTGACTAAACTGATTGTAATACAATTTTAAACAAACATAGAAAAACGAATTTGCTAGGTGTATGGTTCTACCACTTACTAAATTGTGCAAGTTGATGACGAAATGCAAGAGTGTAGGCAATGTTACAAAAACTGCACACAATGTGGGCTAATCTCTTAAAAAAATTGTGATTGGCTTCAAAACGCTTGCACCACATCTTGGCTAATGGCTCATTTTTTATGATTAGACTTGGATAATGTGTAAGTCTGTGGTGTTTGTACATTAAACTCTTATTAGGAAAAAGATTTTTGAATAGGGTGTTATGGTCAGAAATCAAAGCCGCTAAATATGTCATGTCAAATTTGTGGACTGCAGGTGAAAATATAATATTTGAAATTTTTAACAGTAGCAGCAAAAGTTTCCAGTGTTTGGAGTTACTTGGTACTTTATCACCAATCAACAAAGGCAGAACAATAAGTAAAGTCATTTTTTGACTAGATCTCTGTCCCAGAAGAGAACTGTTATCTTTTGATTGATTTTCAGTTATCAGACCGGGTTTTTTGTCTTGTAATGTTAATCCATAAGGAAAATGTCTAAGACAATTATTTAACAAATTTAAATCAAAAAGATGTTGAACGTAAATAAAATTATAAAGAACCAATTTGATTTCTAAAGGAGCTATACCTTCTAAAATATCATGCATGATGTGCCCAGTATCATTTTTAGCCGGATGATAGTACTTAAGTTCTTTTAAAATACTTATAACTTTTATTCCAAACTCAGCTTTACAAACTTGCTGCATAGCTAGTTTGTTAACAATTTCCTCATATTGTGCTACAGTTTGTTGAAGCGTTGGAACTTCTGTAATAATGCTTTGCATTGTTTTTTTGTCAGCTGTGCAAAAATCACAGCAAGAGAAAGATTATACATAGCCTAACAGACTATACATAGCCTAAACATGTATGAAGTCTAAGATTGTCTCCTGTAATTTGACCATGAATGCATCGCACATGTCTTGAAGTAGCATCATCATCAACTTTTATTTGAAACCCATCCTCCATACACTTTAAATTATCAACAATGGCTCTTAAAACTGCATTAATGCCATATTTTTTTATGTCATTGACATATGTTAATGCAATTAAATGTACATTTGCTAAATTGGAATTAAAAACAGCTGGAAAATTTTTCAGAATAAAGTAAAATGTTCCAAGCTTATGTATGGACGCTTTTGATCCTATAAGATTTACTGTATCTACTTCATCATAATACAGTTGAATAATAAGTTCGTGGGTGATAAAATTAACTGAAGGCAAAGGATGGCGATTTCAATGCGCTTGGTAATTACTTCCATCTTGGTAGTCCCATAAGATTCCACCTTCAGCTCTATTTTCACTAAAAGTGCAGGCTGACCAGCAATCAGAGTGTCTAAAAATATACTTAAGGGTTTTGCTGATAGGCACAAACATAAAAGTGTCTTCTACTTGAACTTGCTTGCCCACCTTTGTTTCCCACCGATGTCCCAATACAATTTCAGTAGGGATATTTAATGCACCAACCCTTTCTAGATATGTACTCAGCTTTTTCATAGTATCAATATTCTGGAATGGGTGTTCAAGAGCAGCAAGAAAAATTTCTGCTGTGTTTTTATTCTCTAAATAATTCATAGTAAATACTTCGCTGACTTTATGTTGCACAGCACAAGCAAAAACAGAAAACACCTCATCCAAGCCATTACGGATGTCATTGATATTGCTTAAGGGTATAGCAGCAGATTGCTTAATAGTATAGCAGCAGATAGCAGCAGTCCGACTTTGTCAACTATAGTAGACAAACTCGGACATTAGATATGTAGTTGGCAAATGTTAGCAAATAAGGCCTTTTTTATTTGATTTTTAATAGTCTGCTAAAAATATTTTCTATGCCTTATTCGAAAAAAAACAGATACGCCAACCCCCCCCCCCCCCTCCTTTCCCCACTGTTTTAAGATTGATACTCTTTTCTGGGACAACCCTGCCTATAGTGAATATTTTCTTTTTACTAAAACCACCTACTCCTTCTTTCATTTTTTTAAAATAACTAGACAGTTTTTAAAAAATGACTAAAACTTTATTTACTTAGTTTGAGAATTACGAAAATTATTAGTATAAATAATATATGTATTAAAAGGATTTGCCTCATTTATTATAAAAACTTATTTCTATGAAACACATTATTTTATAATAACGTGTTACATAGAAAGTTAGAAGTCAAAGCAAAAATTTTTACGTCCGAGATTGCAGGCTCCGAAAACATAATCAAACTTATTTCATAATAAATAATCAGTGATGCAGTTTCCAAACGTTTTAAATATAACTGAAAGTAACATCATTTTTAGTAAGCATCAGAGTTTTGTTTCTCCTTCAATAACAAAGAAAGTAAAAACTTTTATGTCTAAACGGATTTTGTTCAATAAAGTTAGATAATAAAATCAGTCTAGGAAAAAAAGTTTGTATTTTATTTATTATTAAAGGAAAAACAAAACTCTGGAAAAATAGAAGTTTTCGTGCGTTTAAATCTAAACGCATAAAAAAATTCTATTGTTTTGACTTTATAAAATTCGATTTACCTTTATTATACATGTAGAAATTTGTACTTTATTTTCTACTATTTTCACTATTTCCACTTTAAGCGATGTTAAATATTAATTAAAAAAAAGCAGATATAAATATAAAACGCACAAGCAATTTTGACTAAGAGATTCGCTAATTTAGTTTCTCTTACCGTGAACATTTGGAATCAGTTGCCTTTCGATGCTGCTATTGCAGATAATATCAATATCTTTAAGAGTAAAATTAACTCAATCAATTTTGAAAAGATGTCAGCGTTAACTGCGTATCTTATTGTTTAGTTGTACAAAAATTATTTATTCGATGTTGCACGCTGTCACATAATTTATTTATATTGGGGCATGTTGTTAGTGTCCATTGATATGGACCAGCGTGTCCTTTAAAACATGTATTATTTGTTCTAATAAATACAATCTAATCTAATCTGAAAGTTTTCAAACATGTATTAAATAAATCCACTTTAAACTAAATTTTATTCATCTTTTAAAGAACTCTACTTAAGATGAATTTTCAAACACATTTTAAATAAAGACCCCTTTAAAACAAATTTTTAAACATAATTTAAATAAATCCACTTTAAGAGAAGTTTTTAATAACGTTTTAAAATAAATCTACTTTAGGCAAATTTTTCATACATATTTTAATAAAGGCCACTTTAGGCGAAGTTTAAAACACATTTTAGATAAATCCATTTTAAACGAATTTTCAAACATCTAATAAATACATCCACTTTATGCTAAGTCTCATACATGTTTTAAAAAAATTTACTCTTAGCGAGTTTTCAAACATGTTTCAATAAACCTTACTTTAAAAGAATTATCCCACCCAGTCTCCATTTCATACCGTAAGTATAATTTCATTGTTTTATAATTTCATTATTTACATGTATAATTTCATCTTTACAATTTTGACGCAATCCACTTTCGAAAATTAAACTCTTTCGATTATTGTATAAAATATTAGGTAAATCTGAGATAGTCCACTTTAAGTTGATATAACGTAATTATTTTCGTTAAGTGGAACCTATACTGATGAAAAAACGCTCGGTGGACTTTTTTTTAACTCAAATTTTTTTTTGGCATACAACATTCTTGTTTACTTAACATACATTTCACATTACTTTTCAACTTGATTTCATTAAAAGCATTTTTATTAGAAAATTTTGGAGTTTTTGTAAAATGCCACTTTCAGTAAAGTTTTTAACAAAAGGCCACCTAAAGTTGATCTAGCGTTATATAAATATATATATATATATATATATATATATATATATATATATATATATATATATATATATATATATATATCTATATATATATATATATATCTATATATATATATATATATCTATATATATATATATATATATATAAATATATATATATATATATATACAGGCGCCGGCAGGCAAGGGCAAGGAAGGACAGTTGCCCCCCCCCCGCCGTCCTCCTGGAAAGGCAAAATAACAAATTTTAATATTCACCAAATTTCTTTACTGTTAAAAACTGTTAAAAAATTTTATTTTGATATCTCATCAACTTAACTCATTTATAATTTACTCACCGTAACGTGAAAGACTACAGTTTAAATGAAATATTACTTTCAAATGAAATGACTTCCACGATGGCGGAAGCTTTTTTATAAAGGCATATTTTATATTTAAAAAATTAAATGTTTGAATAAAAGTTAAAAAAAAATATGATAGAATAAGATCATAGAAAAATAAAAAAAGAATAAATAGAAAAAAAAAGAATAGATAAAGGAGAAGCATAGAAACCAAAAAGAAGAGAGGAAGATAAAAAAAGGAAAATAAATTAAATAATAATCATAATAAAAAAAAAGAAATCGAATTACAATAACAAAGTTATTACGCAAACAAACTTCGAACTAACGAAGAATGAATTGGATACATTGATCAAAATTTTTAATTTATTTTTTAATGAGTCAGTTTCATTTACTTTTCTATGCTGTTGTTTTTTTGTTTGTTGGCAAAATGTTTCTTGTTTGTATTGTATTGTATTGTATTGTATTTCTATTTATTTTTTTCCAATTTATTGTGTTGTAGGGTCATTTCACGCCAAATGGTCCAGAGTTCCCCGCACTACCATCTCCAATTTTAATAAAATTTTGACAGTACGTTGCTAAACATGTTTCATGAACATTGCCAAAATTTCAGATCAAAATAATTATTTCGGATTTTGTGGTACTTTTTGTAAAGCTTACCTAAACTTCAAAATCTGTCAGTAGCTAAAATTCGTATATTTGGGGTCCTATATGTAATATAATATATTTGGGGTCCTATCCGTAATGGCTTGGATGAGGTGTTTTCTGTTTTTGCTTGTGCTGTGCAACATAAAGTCAGCGAAGTATTTACTATGAATTATTTAGAGAATAAAAACACAGCAGAAATTTTTCTTGCTGCTCTTGAACACCCATTCCAGAATATTGATACTATGAAAAAGCTGAGTACATATCTAGAAAGGGTTGGTGCATTAAATATCCCTACTGAAATTGTATTGGGACATCGGTGGGAAACAAAGGTGGGCAAGCAAGTTCAAGTAGAAGACACTTTTATGTTTGTGCCTATCAGCAAAACCCTTAAGTATATTTTTAGACACTCTGATTGCTGGTCAGCCTGCACTTTTAGTGAAAATAGAGCTGAAGGTGGAATCTTATGGGACTACCAAGATGGAAGTAATTACCAAGCGCATTGAAATCGCCATCCTTTGCCTTCAGTTAATTTTATCACCCACGAACTTATTATTCAACTGTATTATGATGAAGTAGATACAGTAAATCTTATAGGATCAAAAGCGTCCATACATAAGCTTGGAACATTTTACTTTATTCTGAAAAATTTTCCAGCTGTTTTTAATTCCAATTTAGCAAATGTACATTTAATTGCATTAACATATGTCAATGACATAAAAAAATATGGCATTAATGCAGTTTTAAGAGCCATTGTTGATAATTTAAAGTGTATGGAGGATGGGTTTCAAATAAAAGTTGATGATGATGCTACTTCAAGACATGTGCGATGCATTCATGGTCAAATTACAGGAGACAATCTTAGACTTCATACATGTTTAGGCTATGTATAGTCTGTTAGGCTATGTATAATCTTTCTCTTGCTGTGATTTTTGCACAGCTGACAAAAAAACAATGCAAAGCATTATTACAGAAGTTCCAACGCTTCAACAAACTGTAGCACAATATGAGGAAATTGTTAACAAACTAGCTATGCAGCAAGTTTGTAAAGCTGAGTTTGGAATAAAAGTTATAAGTATTTTAAAAGAACTTAAGTACTATCATCCGGCTAAAAATGATACTGGGCACATCATGCATGATATTTTAGAAGGTATAGCTCCTTTAGAAATCAAATTGGTTCTTTATAATTTTATTTACGTTCAACATCTTTTTGATTTAAATTTGTTAAATAATTGTCTTAGACATTTTCCTTATGGATTAACATTACAAGACAAAAAACCCGGTCTGATAACTGAAAATCAATCAAAAGATAACAGTTCTCTTCTGGGACAGAGATCTAGTCAAAAAATGACTTTACTTATTGTTCTGCCTTTGTTGATTGGTGATAAAGTACCAAGTAACTCCAAACACTGGAAACTTTTGCTGCTACTGTTAAAAATTTCAAATATTATATTTTCACCTGCAGTCCACAAATTTGACATGACATATTTAGCGGCTTTGATTTCTGACCATAACACCCTATTCAAAAATCTTTTTCCTAATAAGAGTTTAATGTACAAACACCACAGACTTACACATTATCCAAGTCTAATCATAAAAAATGAGCCATTAGCCAAGATGTGGTGCAAGCGTTTTGAAGCCAATCACAATTTTTTTAAGAGATTAGCCCACATTGTGTGCAGTTTTTGTAACATTGCCTACACTCTTGCATTTCGTCATCAACTTGCACAATTTAGTAAGTGGTGGAAAAAAACAGGTTTTAAACAAAGCCTTGTTGTGGGCACATTTACAGAAACGCTTTTATATCTTGTGCTGAATAGAGAAACAATATCATCACATTTTGCAGAAAAACATGCTGTTGTATATTTAGCAAATTTTATTGAAGCCTATGGTAATGTTTACAAACCTGGAATGTCACTAATAGGAGACATTAAAGAACATGGGGAGCCAAACTTTATTTGTATAGACAAGATTGTGATCATGGACAAAAAAGCTCATTTGTTATGCCATAATTTTAGGCTGATTCAGTTTGATGAGTACCTACACAGTTACACTGTATCTTGTGATGACACCAAAACTGTCAGCTGTTGCTTGATAGTCTGTTTGACTATCATCCTGTTTTTTCGGGTACTTGCTATAATCCGATCTGTCACTTTATGCATATTTTATTGCGTCACACACACTATGTGCAGATAACATATAATTGTGATATAATTTGGTTAAATATTTTGATTTGTAAAACATACTTATGAGTTTATAAATGAGTTGTTTTATTTAAATACCATGTGTATTTGTGTGCTTTTCTTTGACTTAGGATTTTTCGAAATTAAAAAATAATAAAGTTTGAATATTAATTATTCAATTTTGTTAATGTATATATATGTATAATATTTATCATATATATATATGTATAATACTTTTTGTATTTATATTCATATATATATATATATATATATATATATATATATATATATATATATATATATATATATATATATATATATATATATATATATATATATATATATCAGTATGTTAGGTAGCCTCTATTTAGTCTATTTTACGGACAATTTCCAATTGTATGTAACAAAGAACTTTCAAAATTTTAGAATAACTTTCTTTTTAAAATAACTAATCAGTAACATTATAAAGATTTAAAATAAAATGAGTGATGTAATATTGTACTCTTGCAATATTTCTTTGTATGATAGATTTGTAGCTTTAACTTTAAGATTGTCTATGATACTTGTCTTAAAACTCTCTCTCTATTATTTCAATAACTTTGTGTAAATTATCAATAACTATGTATAAATCTCTCTCTCTCTCTCTCTCTCTCTCTCTCTCTTATCTCAATATTGGATGAAGACTGGAACTAAGGTGTAAACTTACATTATTCTTAGCATACTTATTTAATAATAGAATGTGGAGCCTCCTTGCCATATCAATTCCAACGAAGCATATAAACAACTACAAAGCTCTGCATCTACTGATATAAGACAGCATATTGTACCTACAACAACAATCACAATGAATCAAATAAATTCCAGTGTTGTTAGCAGTTCTGTTAGAACGTCATATCAATGTCAATATAAGTTTGTGAGTGAAATTTGTTTAATAAATAATATTAAATGAAACTTTTAAGCTTTTTTAATAAAATTTTTATATTTATTAACAAGCATAGTAAATAGATTATTAGCTTGCATTTGCTACAAAAGATTATTTTTTTCTATAACATTTGTTAAATGCTGTATTGTGAGTTATGCTTGTTATTAAATTTATATCAATAATGCATATATATTTATAATTTTGTTTGAAGCTTAAACTTTTTTTGAAATTATTTATATAATTGTATATATTTCACTATTTGTAATATTGTAAAAGTGAATTTTAATTTTTTAAGGACATTGACGGTATGTTGAAAGATCACTCTAAAGGTGCATTAATCTTGTCTGAGTATGAACGAACCGGGCAGTTAGTCTTGATGAAGGACCTTTTTGTGCGTATCATTGTTGGAAATCTTGTAAAAGATAACAACTGGTTAGAAAGTCTTTAATATGATATTTTATTCAGATACTTATATTTGTTTAGTATTTGAATGTTTGAATATTGTATTCGAATATTTGAATCAGTAAATAAAACAAATCTTAAATAAAATAAATTTTATTTTAGATTTAAGTTTTTATTTATGAAAAATTTACTGCAAAAAATAAATGGAGCAATAGGAAGGTTATTAAACACAACAGAATTAATTTTCTTTTTTTGCAGCTTTCCCAATACAGAGAAAAAAAAGTCTTTGGCAATGGAGGTGATAAACCGCTTTCCAACCTTAAGAAGTGGTTATGGAGATTCCAACCTTAAGAAGTGGTTATGGAGATTTTTGTTTTAATTGTTTGCTTATAGATTGAACATTTGCATTAAGTGTGTATTTAAAATATATTTATTTGGATAACTCTATAGTTGAAAAATTTGTATTCAATAATAGTGTAACAATTATTGATTTACTTGTAAGTTTTATTTGTTTTTATGTATTTATTTCTTGATTTTCATCCTGATTTATTCATAGTTTTATCCTATATATATGTACTGGTGTATTTAAGTGCTGTATTAAAATATGTTTAAAGATATAGTAAAAGATTATAGTTTCTTTAATTGGCATTTTTAATGTTTTAAATTTTTTTTCATCAGAGTATTTTACAGAAGATGAAAGGGCGCTAACCCATGAACTTATAAACAAGACACGTAACGAGGATCGCTTAAATATTATTATGGGATCATTTTATGCAAGTCGCAGTCTTTGGGTTAGGGAAGGAAGACCTCCAATAGAAACAATTTTTTTATCATTTCCCTCATTAAGAAATATTTACTCATCAGCGGTAGGCTTTTAATCTGCTTTCAGTAATTATTGTGTCGTTAGTTGATGAAATTGTAAGTTGCCACTGTTTGCTAGTTGTTTACATTAATGATTCATCTTAAAAACTAATTAAATTATTTAGTTTGAGGAGGAATTCTGCAGAAGTGCACCCAACAGCAAATGGCTAGTGGAGGGACTGGGAGACTGGGAGAGTTTTTCACGGATCTTTTTGTATGCCTAAGTAAAATGCAGAGGGTTGTCAACCGACCTTGCAATATTACTTGATGAAATAGCAGCTGACAACAACCTACTTGAAAGTAAATGTTTGTTTAATTTTATTCAAATTTAAATAGAGATCCTATCATTAAATAAGTTAAAATTAACTTATTATTAAGTTTATAAAAATTATATTATATTGTTTTAATTACTTTTGTTATGTGTATGTAATGTATGTACTTGGCAACATTTTTACACAAACCAAACAAGAATACGCTCTGTTATTCCTTCCGCTTATGCTGAATGTGCCTATGCGAAATCGGCAACGTGCCTCGGTTGCTGAAGTGTGCAAGCAATTTGTCCAGCTTTATCCGGTAAGCAATAGCTACGTTTATCTTATTTTGTCAATATTTTATGTTAAATTTGTTCAAAATGTAAAAATGCATAAACTATATATTTGTTAGGGTGGTCCAAAAAAGTCAAGTTTCATATATTGCAGAGGCATGTTGTTTGTTATGTTAATTATGTTTTTAAAAGCCACTGTGCAAAATATTACATAGTTTGGACTGTATTTCGAGGTTGCTCAATGCTATAAAAGTTTCATAGTTGATGCCACAGTGTAAATACTGTGTAATTTTCATTTACTTTTTATTTTCTGGCTCAGCAGTGAAAAATTACAAAATAACTATAGATTAAATTAATCATATTATCAAAATAATGCAAATTGCAGGAACAAATAAATAAGTTTAAGACATATTTAAATTTAAAAATCACTGAAAAGTTATTGAAAATCAAATTATGCAAAAAAACGTGACAAAACTAGAACACAATCATTCCCATTGTTCTTTTTAGTATTACACTTGCCATCACAGTGTAATAATAAAAAGGTATTCTTTAGTTGAACTTCATTGATGAAGGAATCCCTCACGGTCGCTGCTGTGATGGCCCTGCTATGTATACTAGCACCTCGAACTGAGCTCCTGGAGATTGATCTGTTGCTAAGAGGTGTTGCTGCTGTGGCATTCAAAATGTGAACAGTGCGCCGGTCTGAAATGTTAATACGGTCCAATGCAGACACCAACTCTGGAGTCAGTTTCAATTTCATGGAATGAGTTGATCGCTTTGATCTTCGATTACGTCTTTGAGGAGAGCCATGTTCAGATGACTCAAAGTCTGAAAAGGATAGTGTCGAGTTAACAAGTTGCATCTTTAAGCTTCCATTTTATTCTTCTCTTTCTCTATTCGCTCTTTTTTTTGGCAGTTTGACAATGATTCCAAAGAAGAAACTACGCTTTAGAACATCTTTTTCTGTTGGAAGGAATCACTCACCAAAATACTCCAATGTTTGCCCAATCAAATATATTTCTGTTGCTTTTCGTGTTGGTATATTTATTGCAGCTTTAGCCATTGTTTATTTTAAATTATTTGACCTGCAATAACTTATGCAAGCAAGTTCTATTAAAAAGAATGAAATGTTAATTCAAAAAGTTAATTCAGTAATTAATAATTATAATATTACCAAAAAAGGGTGTTTAAAATTGTATGTAATAGTTTCTCTAGAAGTATATTAAGTATAGTGCTGACATGTACTGAATGAATAAGAAATTTCTACAATATTTTTACATTGATAATGAAACACAATGATTAAACACAATAAAAAATACACAGTCTGCACAAAAACTCTAGTTTTGAAAAATTTTTTTGCAAAACCACAAAATATTTTAGACTTTGATATGCTTTAGAAACCCCTAAATATATATTTTTTTCAACCTGAAACTTTGCACAGTTGATTTTAGACCAAAAGGAAGAAATAAGTCAACATGTCTCATTAATTTAAACAAAAAAAAATTTGACATGTTAAAATGGACCACTCTAATATTTATATTACCTTTTTTTAGAATGGAACTTCAATGAATGAAATTCTTGAGAAAATTAAAAGTGATAGAATTATGCAACCAATAATTATTGCACTGGGTATAACTGGCAACATTACCCAATCGTTTGTCGTTATAGAAAACAAAATTATTGAGTCGCACTGTATGGTCTTTGCTGTTGACAAATGTTTCAAGCTACACTACATTGGTCAGATCGAGTGTAAGCCATGTATTTATCCACGCAAGTGTACAATATAAATAGTACTAAATGCATTGTAATGTTGGTAATTATATTAATAAACTTCTTTTAACTTTAACTATTGTAATTATCTCTACCTACAAGTAAGAACTAAATAACATGATTAATGAAATCATAATGAATTCTATCATAAATTTAAGTAATTAATAGTCGAAAAATTATGAATGTGAAGTACACGAACAACATAGTATAATATATTTTTTTATTCGCAGGTTAAATTAGGCGTGTGCAAAAACTTTACTCAATTCAGCAATGGCGAAATTCTTTCAAAATCAATTTTATCTACAATAAAAATGCCGACAATATAATAAATATTATGTCGGTATAAAAACCCGAGTTGGTGAAATATTTTTCCTGAATATACAATAATACATTTCCTGAATTTCAGTGCAACAAAAATCCCTAATTTTCAGAAGGCTTGATTTCCCTGATTTTCAGAAAAAAATAATTCCATGAAATTCAGGCGATAACGCCTAAAAATCAATTGGGCCTAAATGCAGCGATTTCCTGATTTTGTTTAAGAGTGTAGAAGCTCCAAAATCTTAAAAAACTTTTTGTTAATATATGTTCGAGGAATATTTTTTAATTTTTCACCTACATATATCACGTAACGCAAAGTATAAAACATTTTCTACATTAGAGAACAAACTTTAAATAAGTACTTAATTTGTACGCGTAATAGAACGTAATTCCATTCGGTTGCGAATCAAATTTTTTAAACTTTTTTTTTTACGTTTATAATCTTTTCTCGCTTTTGATAATCTGAAACCTTCGAAACTTTTAAAACTTTTTTGGGAAAATAGAACTCATAAAGTAAGAAACTTTTATTTGCCCATTCGCTTGATTTCTTATATATATATATACATATATATATATATATATATATATACATATATATATATATATATATATATATATATATATATATATATATATATATACATATATATATATATATATATATATATATATATATATATATATATATATATATATATATATATATATATATTTATATATATATATATATATATATATATATTTATATATATATATATATATATATATATATATATATATATATATATATATATATATATATATATATATATATATATATATATATATATATATATATATATATGTATGTATATATAAAGAACGTTTATAACAGTTAATTGTAAAAGATTATTTTTATGAAATTTTCATTTAAATAAAGTTCAGCAATTTATCCATTTGGTTTTCAAATAAGTTGATGTAAAGAAACTTACCGCAACCCCCGCCCCCATCCTCTTTCCCAAACACACGGTGTGGTGTAGTTAAGGCGATTCCAAACTATAACGGCGTCTATATAATATTTTGCTGACCACAACATATTTCAATTAAATGATCACGTCTCCGAATTATGACAAGACACTTCGACTTCAGCTTTTGTCCTTTTTACAAATGGCGGACTATTGTTATAAACAAAAAAAAGCGGCTTAATTTTTTGTCCAATAAAATCCCGCAAGTTAGACATCTAGTTATACAATATATCATTGGTTTTATATGATCGCTTTTAAAATAATTATTTTCATCTGTATTGCAAAATTTTGTACCAATTTGAATAGATGATGTAATCATAAAATGACGCATTTTTTTTTTAGACATGTTAGGGCCTGTTTATATGGAAACCGGGCTGGCTCGTTTGCCGAGCCAGCCCGTTTGCCGAGATATCGACGTCATCAATATTTTAACTTAATCTTATTTTGCGTTTATATAAATAAACGAGCTAGCCCGGACAGCGATATCTCACTGTTTTTTGCCAAGATCTCGGCAAACGGGCTGGTTAATTTCTTATATAAATTTGTACGCATGCGTACAAATTCTTACATTTTTTCAAAAAAAAGCTTCCGCGTTAAATAATAAATGTAATAATAAAACTGGCAATTTCCGTGTACTTAAAATTTTAGTTGCTTTACTTTTATAATTTACAATTAATTTTCGATTTTATTAGTTACAGTTTTATTTATATAGCTGCAACTCTCACTCAAAATGGCTGATTTTATTGATAAAACAAAAAGAAAAAACTTCAAATGGGATCATAATATGATAGAGAACCTTATAAACTGTGCTATCAGCTATAAAGCAAGGATGCTTTATAAAAACCTTGACTTTGATGCCGATAAAGTTGGTTTATATAGAGAAGTTCGCTTATCTATGGCAGAGATCTATAATAAAAATGAAGAGTTGTATTATGGGCCTGTTGTCATCAATACTTTAAATGGAAAGGACTCAAAAGAAGTAATAAAACGAGGAATTAAACGAGTTCAAGAAAAATTGAAGGAAATTCGACAAACGCTTTCGAAAGCAGTTGTTAGTGGAAGTCGAAGTGGAAGTGGAAAAACTATTTTTGAGTTTTACGACCAGCTCATCTGCTTTTGGGGTAGTTCAGCCAATATTGAACCACTTATATTTGGTGTTAAAGGGGATGATTATATTGAAACCGAAGAAACTCATTTTTCAATTGATCAAGAATTATCAGAAGAGGTAGAGTTAGTCATCAACAGTGATACTGTAGAAAATATTAATAACCCTAAAAAAGAAAAAGCTGTATACCAAAACTCATTGACAACAAAAGAAAGCACTTAGAACGAAACTTAAGCGCCGCCCAACGCGACCAAATACTGCTTAAACAAGCTAGAGACGATACTCAATTTAGAAAAGAGATGACAGAAGCAATGCAAGAATCGACAAAGTGCTTCACAGAAAGTATTAACACTAAGTAAATCAATGACTGACCTGGGAAATGGCATAAGTCGTTCTATTGAGCTTTTGGCACAAGCTATGATAGTACAAACTCAACAACAATCAGCAAACCAAAATCAGTTCTATCAACATTCACCTAACGTATATTCACAAATGCAATTTAGTCCCTTAGTGTTACCAACAAATACTTGTCAAGATAGAAACACTTTCGAATATATTGAGAAAAAATAAAAACAAATAATTTTATAAAGAGTCTTTATAAATATAATGTTCAAGATGTTTATTATATATATATATATATATATATATATATATATATATATATATATATATATATATATATATATATATATATATATATATATATATATATATATATATATATATATATATATATATATATATATATATATATATGCATGTATGTGTGCTTGTGTGTATGTTTAATTTATCAAGTCTGTAAGAGTTCTTCGTATAACTAATCCTTCAGCTTCATTTATAGAATATATTGGGTTTGGTACATTTTTGTATTCTTTTTCGTTTTTTTTAATGAGATCTGTTTGTGATTTAGCTAGGTCGTTGTCAACATAAGAATTTGTTTTTTCACATATGTTATGCAATACAAAACAGGCATAAATAACAGTAGGAACAGCTTCCAGTTTAAGGTCAACCTTTCTTGTTAAAATACCCCATCTAACTTTAAGGCGACCAAAAGCGCACTCAATAGGATTTTGTGCTGCTCTAAGCATGTTGTTAAAAATTATCTCTTCATTATTTGAACAATGTTCATATTCTTTCATACAGAATGGTAGTAATGGATAGGCTGGATTACCAATAAAATAATTAGGTATCTTCTCTGCTTTTTTTGTTGGTTTTTGAAACGTTTGAGGAAGAATAGTATTTCTTAACTTCATATTTATTGATGAGTTTGCAAACACTTTAACATCATGTACACTTCCTGGCCACATGCACTCAACATCCATGAAATAGCCTTTGTAATCGCATACAGCTTGAACACTAAGAGAAAAATATTGCTTATAGCAAAAAAAATCTTGTGAGTTAGTTAATGGAAAACGAATAGGGATATGGGTGCCATCGATGCATCCAAAGACTTGTGTCATTCCAAATTTACTTTCAAACTCTGATACTTTATTTCGCATTTCAGTTTGATTTCTTGGAAGAAATAGATACTTTGGCTCAAGATACTTTGATATTGCCTTACAAACTAAAATTTTACCAGCAGAAGCAGTGCATACTGCAATTCCAAAAGTATTTGCAGCCATTCCCAAAGATCTAGTATATTTTAAGTAATATAAAGTAAAAGCTACTTTTTTATCTGCTGATAGAGCTCTAGAGTTAGGCGAAAAAGGGTATGGAGATAAATAAGGGCTTAACTCTGAAACCAAATTCATGAAAAGAAACCGTGAAAGCCTAAAATTTGTTTTCCATACATCAATTGGAGCTACACCAGTTATTATATTATCCCACCATAAATCAGTTCTGCCAATTTTAAACCAGCAACTACAATTTTTTCTTTTAAGGCGCCTCTCTCTTGCTTGTTTCATCTTTTAAAGTGGTTTTGATCGTTTTCGTAAAAGAATAATATTTAAAAAATTATCAAATTTAAATTTGTGAAACTTGTATAATACTATTAGGCTTTTAAGAAGCATTATTTGTGTTATAACACAAGTTAAACATATTGTTAAAATGCAATGTGTTTTTTTGTCGATAGCCGCCATCTTTAAAGCTATTATTTTACCGATAAAGAGGCTAGCCCTGCTAGAAAAAGCAAGGCTAACCTCGATATCATTTTTTATTTTTTCGGCAAAATTTCTTATAAACGCAATTTTAAAACTGGCTCGTTTTCCGGGCTAGCTCGGCAAACGGGCTAGCCCTTTTCCATAAAAACAGGCCCTAAATTATTTAAATATAAAATTTCTGTTTAAAAGTCAGTTTCGATTTTAAAAATTATTTTAAAATATTTTATTTAACCCAATAACAGGAGAGCACAGTGTTATGACTTATATTTAAATTATTTTGTTTTAAAAATGTGATCAAATGTTTAAATTATTAAAATTAAAAAATAGTCTATATTTTTACATATATTTTTTCAAGTATTATTTTATTTAAAAGTTTCACAATTTTAATACTTAAACTTCCTTTCTTAGTTTAATCTTAGTGAAGAAATAAATCTTGATCTTAACGAAGACTTGATTTTATTTAAAAAAATTATGAATTGATTCGTTGTTTGAATATTAATAAGTTTGAGATCAGGTACCGTCAAAATAGTTTTTATAATCTACAATAAAATATTTAATACCTTAAATATATTTGATAAAACCAATAATCATAAATAGCTGATAAAATACTTATTGTGCTAGTTTATAATAAATACATTTTTAAATATACACATTAATTTTACTTGTTAATTAGATTTATTATTTAAAAGTTTAAGTTTTTATTAATAAAATATCATATAAATAATTCGTTTTCAAATATATTATTAGTTTAAACTATAATATAAATTATTAAATATAACTGTTATTATGATATATAAATTTTATAACTTTTTTTAGTAATAATATTAATAATTTTATACTTGTGTAATGATAAATTACGGTACATAATTTATTATTGTTTTTTTTTTATATTTTTTATATTTTCAGCTTTTATTAATTATGTTAATAGTATATAACTTTTTTAATTATATTTTTAATAAATATTTGTTAAATACTTTACGTATACTTTTTATAATGTTTCAGAACTTTCATTAAATATGCAAATTAAATATTTAATTTTTTTATTTTATTATCAATTTCTTTTCAAATAGTATCGTACTATATTTAAGATAAAGTCACAAGTGTTTGATTTGATGGAGTTTTGGAAAAACTTAATTTTAAATAAAAAAAGTAAAATTATTTTCATATTAGATTTGCACTTTTTGAACACTTTTTACACAAATTAATGCTTATAAAAAATAGTTTTTTAAGGTTCTCGCCATTGTTTCTTTAGAAATATTCGTAGTCAACAAAATAAAAAAAATCGATGGTTTAGATTCTCAGTGGTTCTCAACCTGTGGATCGCGACCCCGCCAGGGGTCGAATGGCGATTTGCCAGGGGTTGCCTAAGACTATCGAAATGTGGGGATTTTTGTCTCTATTTTAATATGTAACATGATGTTATTGTACCAATTTTTTTCAGTGGTAGATAATAATCCTTCGACAAACTTAATTGGACTGATTGAATAGGCTAATACTGAATAATATAATCATGAGGAGGCTAATTAATGCAATCATACTTGAAAGAAAATTGTTAAGAGATCTATATATAACTAGACCCGATTATTCAAAATATAAATATGACAGAATTCTTGAGGGGATGGAGAATTACAAGAGAGGTTTCAATAAAAGTGTTAGAAATTCACCATCTATATATATCAACTTCTTGGTGGGCACCCTCGCGAGTATGAGTTACGTAACGCTTTTTAAATTTTCACATAAGTATGTAACATGAATATTGTAAATACGTGATATAGTAAAGTAAATATAAATGCAAGTCATAAAGATAAAATTCATTAACCTGTAATTTAATTATAATTACAAATCTATTTTGAACAAAATGTAATTACATATTGTTTTAAAAATACAGTTACTTAGGCCTATGAGCGTAAATAATTTTACAGTTGGGGTCGCTATATCATAGGAGTTGTATTAAAAGGGTCGCTGGTTTAAACCGCTGGTTCAGAAGAATTTTTCTTTGAAGCTTTTTATTTCGAAATTTTACATTTTATCTAACGTTTTTGCTTAATTTTAAATCGGCTTCAATTTTTTCTTAATCGATCAAAATGCTATAAAATATAAAATGTTAATAAATAGTAAAACAATTATTTAGAGTTAAAATTATTTTTTAAATGGCTTTTAATTTTTTTGTAAAAAGTTTTCTTTTGAAATAATTTAAGCATTTTTTTTTACCCCAAACAAATAGAATTTACACAATGTTTACTTACTTTAATCACTGGTTTCTTTTACATTTAAAATATGCCTTTGTTCTGTCTCTTCTTAAGTAGCAGAATTGAACCGTCATTTTAACGTCCTTTTATAATAAATTTTATAAAAAATAATTAAAATTATTTTTCTAATAACCAAATAAAAAATATAATAAAATAATATAAGCTAAAAAATTACTTATAAACTTTTCTAAAACTTGTATAGCTCTCTTAAATAAAAATGTTTGGAACAAAGATTTTATTGAAGAAAAACATCAAGAAGTTAAGTAAGGTGGTCGTCACTTGTTTCTATTTAATTTAAACAGTATTATTATAAAATTGGACTTTAGAAGTAGATATAAATAAAAATAATAAGAAAATTTAACTTTAATAATAGAGTTTAAAAAAACTTTAGTATTTTGAGTTATTTGATATGCTGTTTTCCCTAAGTCAATCCTACAATTTACAACCTTCGTTACGGGGATAATTGTATCTAAAGACAAAATTCATAACATATTTTGTGTCTTCAAGTCTTAAAATGTGCGCTTTAATTTTCCATAATAAAAAAAAAAAAAAAAAAATTCTTGCTGCTTCAACCCAAACCATAAGTCGATGTGGCGGCACTCTTTGTACTTTAAATTGTACTTACTATTTAAGTGTGTAGCCAACAATTAGTTAATTTCGTATTTGAATTCAAATCATTTAACTTTGAAATGTATTTTAAAAGTTTGATAAGGCTTTTTTTTTTTTTCCTAACATGTAAAATAAACATAAATGTGTTTGCAACATATTAATAGAGATTATGACTTTATGTCACTCCTTAAGAGTAAATTTTTAGAGACTTAAGGTATTTTAGATTAAAAAAATTAACAAAACTAAGTGTGTATCTATTAAACAGTTGTATACAAAAGCGCTATAAACCATATAAATTTATATGGTTAAAAAATTATTTAAGGCCATTATCTTTTAGTGCATCACATATGACCAATACTGTCATCATACATTTGATATAAAATTTTAGAATAGAACTTTTTTTATCAAAATTTTTTAATAAAACGATTTATAAGAATAAAAGTCATATCAGTTAAAATAACTTCAAGTGTTTTGTTATGTGTTACCATGGAAGTATTATTGAAGGAAGTGCTACGTCTGAAAACATCAAAGGCTCCGAATACCGTCATAAAAAATAATGCGTGAAATATAAATTTTGAGTATATATCTCAGCAAACATGCCTTTATCGGACCGCCGTGTTGCCCCCGTCGGCACTATATGCTGGCACGACGCTGGCGTCCGGTGCTGGTGCCGCTGCATTTTGCTCATCGGTTATATGGCGGCTCACCATCCACAAGCCACTAATGGGCCATCATCGAACCGGCAGAATCCCCGAAAACAAACCTTCCTTGGACCACCGCGTTCCCGGCGTCGGCTATATAAGCTGACCCAGCTTTGACGCGCCGTGCCTGTACCACTGCTTACTTTTCTTATAGCTCCTATGGCGGTTCTTCGGCGGCAAAGCAGCATTGTATGTTGCACTAATTTTAAAGCATTGTTGCACCTCGCGGTGCAACAATGTATGTTGGTCAACATTGTATGTTGCACTAATTTTAAAGCATTGTTGCACCTGGCGGGAGCGAATTCGAATAAAATAGTAAAAAATTAGTCATGAAATTAAAATAATGCTATTATTAAGATATAAAATTTATTCTTGCGGTTCGTCATCATTGTCGATATTAGCTCTTCTCTTTTCGATAAAAGTTCTTCTTTTAACGCTTACGATTGCTAGCGCTTGCCTCCCACCATTTCGGTCTGGTGCTCATCGTAAAAATCGTACAATTTCTTTTCGAAAATCACACTCACTAACTGTACTTGTAGGCGGATTCCTTTGCATGGCTCCTTAAAATAAATACACGCGTAAGAGATTTTAAAATAAAAATAGCACGTTTACATTATTTTATAACCTATAAAATTACCTCCGACAAAACAAATGACATTTTCTCAAAAATGCATGCTAATATACCTACATAAACAAAAATCAACTCACTTTCAAGTACACGCCTACACTGCAATTCTTTTAATCCAAATTTATTTTTTATATCCAATTTAAGGTCAGCTTCACTTCCTTTACGTTGACCACCGGTCCAATTGAGCTGACAACAAAGTTGATTTGTAAAAAGAGAAGCAGACATTCTTCTTACAGCATCTTTCAGGTTGTATCCGCCTTTGCTAGCTACAGCAATGACCTATATATAAAGATTGGAAATACTTTGTAGCAAAATATTTTATTATGTTTATTAATATTTAAAACAATTTACTTACTTAGTTTGAAAATACTCTCTTATCGTACTTTATGAGCTCTTCAAGTGTATTCACCTCTTTTAAGTCGTTAAGAGGTAAGTGTAGCTTATCAAAAGTTCCTTCATCATTTTCCCCCGCAGTTAAACTTTGCAGCAATTTTGTATTAATTTTAGTTTGACGTTGAAGATCTTTCAAGCAAACTTTGATCTCCATAACAACATTTACTAATGAAGTTATATCAGTTGGTAAAATGTTCAAAGATGCAGAAGGAACGACAGGAACATTAAATGTATTTTTTTTAAATATGGGTTGTGTTGTTTTCACGAAATTGAATTGACCATTTGTTACTGATGACAATTAATCTGTATTATTATTTGGTGAAGACGATAATAAACCTGGAAAAGTTACTCTATTAGTAAGCATATCATTTCGAACCAGTCGGTTTGGTATTGCCAATGATATCTTAGGAGCTTCAGGTAGAATGTGTCTCTTCAATAACTTTGTCATCTTAGCTTTGCTTTGCTTATAGCTGTTATTAAATTTATTTGTGTCATTATCACTCTCGTCCTCATAATACCAGTAATCGTTCTTTCTGAAAAAAAAGGTAAGTTAATGCAGAAAATAAGTTAATGTTTTAGAAATGAGAGTTTTTTATTAAATACAAGAAATTCTTATCTACTAAATTCTAGTTTTATAAACTGTGCAGAAATTCTATTGAAGTTAGATAAAACAAACAAAAAACGAGACAAAAAGGTATTTAAAAAATAAGTAAAAAATTATAAAAATAAACAATTCTTAAGTAAGAAAATCAATAATAAGAGAAAAAAATCATTAAAACTATTTCCATAAAATTCAAAAAACTGTTAAAACATAAACCTTTTTTGGCGGCTTTGTGTCTTATGCTCTTCATCTTCTGTTTGTAAATCTGAAGTATCTTGCACAACCACCATTTTTTACAAGCTTTTTCATATGTTTCTAAATAATAAATAATTTTATTTAATTTCATAAATATTCAAGAGGTGAATTTGATATTATCTGAAAATGGTTTAACTTGGTTTGCCCACTAATTATACAAATCTCTTACTTTCTGAAAAAAAAAGTTATAATAGATTATACCTGTTCTATACATGATGGAAATGGTGTGCTTTGACCAGGTGTCATCTGGGATCTCCCCTGCTTTGCTTGATGTTTTAATTCTTGCATTACTAACATATTGTGGCCAATAGCATGAACTATCATCCACTAACCAATTGTCTGGTATAACATATATTGAACCTTGTTCGTTGAGAAATGATACAAGGTATTTCATTTTTCTTTCTTTCTAAAAATCAAAAACACTACTGGGTTAGGGCTAAGGGTTAAGGTATTATGGCTAACCCTAACCCTAATCCTGATGAGTAAATATTAAAAAAGATTCATAGCTGTCGAATGAATATATTGCTAAACAAATATTTATTTATGATTTAAATGTTATTAGTAAAAAAAAACTAAACAATCTACAAACAAATCAAAGAGTAATTAATATTTAAAAATACATTCTATAATAGCAAGCAATGAGCAGTTTTTTTTATAAAACCTTGTATACAATAACTCTAGTGCCTGCTTATTTTTTTCTTGACATTAGACTTAATTTACTTATAATATATTGCATAATTTAGTGAAACTAAATGTTTTTTAAATTATTAAAAAAATACAATTTGAAACAAAATACAAATTAATTTTAAATATATTTTGAATTTATAAATAATCCATTACATAGACAAAAAAAGCTTTTATAAATGCAAAAGTGGGAGTGCAGCATATTTTTGGTTGTAAGACAAAAGTAGATACTTCTTATCAATGGAGCAAGACTTTGTATTGTCTGATAAATTACAAACTAAGTATACGCCAACGGATGATGAGTTCGAAGGATATGTGAAAAGTGTTTCTACGCTTTCAAATGTGTTGTATAAAACTAAAATATCATTATCTCCATATTTTTTAACTATATTTTGCACAAAAATAATTTCAACAGTTTTCAATTGACAACAACTGTCACCCACAGTACACTTAATACAAAAATCTCTTAAAATCACTTGCTTATGCTGAGATTCAATATCTGTAATATCATTTTTGAAGCCTAATATTCTGCTGCTTTTTTAATATAGGATACTTCAATTCAACTGCTTTTAGTTCCAATAAATTTTTTTCATGCAATCTTCGTTGTACCTGTTGTAATGAAAAATTTGGCTTTCGTATTAACTTTTTCAGCTGACCAAGATAGTTTTTAAATGGAAACGCAGATATGTTGTCAGAATGGTCCATACTTGATTGCAGCTCGGCACAAATGTGAAAGCCCATGCATATTATAAGTTATCACCTCTGGACCATACATATCTGAGGTATGTTTAATGAACAGATTAAGTAAAGTATTATCACTGACAGCATGATGTACACATAATTTTGGACACAATAAAATTCTCATAGCAACAGATAATAACAAGAAGTTTTTATACATGGCTTCATTTAGTATATCTGCTAAGTATACAAAACCACTATATAACAAGAATTGTCTGAGTTCGGTTGCTTTCCACCTTTCAAATTCAGACACAGCCCTAGGCTTACGAGCAAATTCTTTTGGTATATACTTAGAAGCACCAACCAATCGAACAGAAAGTCATGTTGAACCTCTTGCACCTAATCTAACATGCAAATGACCTTTCAACCATATGTAAAGCAACTTTCTTACCATTCCCAAGCAGA